>NC_143559.1:114780000-115080000 GCF_054136105.1 Typopeltis vanoorti
AAGTAACATGCGGACCCTGCATAGGAAGCTGGAATAACGCGTAGTGAAAGAAGATTGTAGTTTTAGAGAATGAAGTTCTTGATGGAGTTCGGATGTTTCTTTCATCAAATTGTGTTGCCTGTCATTTAGTGCGCTAATGCTGATTTTGATGTCTTTTATGGTTTACAACACTTCTATCATTGCTAAATTATTATGTTTGACCAAATCTTCATATTTGCTAGATTTGTTCGTTTTGTTTGTCGAAGAGTTCTTGCACAAGATCTACTAAGCTGGCTTTAAGTGCCTCTAGACCGTTTTCTATTTAAAGAGTTTAAATTATAGGACTCATCTACATTTTTTGTATATTCAGTTCGTCATCTGATTTTGTCTCCGGTATAATCGGCTGCGTCGTAGGTGGCTGCCTTTGATGCGTTTCTTTATTCCTCCTGCAGATTACACACTTCTGTTCCTTGCGTGTTGCACTGGTTTTACGTTGCCAGGTTGTTTCTGAAAAGCCGGCACATTTTCAGTGTAGAATCCTACTGCATTTCGTATAGGTTATTTGATTTCCGTCGGACGATAAATCCTCCAGGCATTTGATATACTTCATAACTGACCTTTCTTCCCTTGAACAATGGTGGCGTGATTGTAAAGATGGTGACGTCCTTTGTTCTTCGCTCGTTGTTGACCTTTGTTCACTTCTCAACACTTCAAGAATTGGTTTCTTCTTAGCCAATTTCAATGAATTTTATATCACTGTCTTCTGCTTGACTGTTAGAGTTACTTGGGAACCCTTTCAAATTAAAAACAGGAGTTGGAACCACTTTAAAACCATAAAAATGGGGGCAGCAATATCACCGTGGGCCCATTCGTTTATCAAAGTTTATTAAAATAACGAGATACTGGAAAGAATGTGGTGTCAATCCACGTACAATTTTTATTTTATGTTGTAAAATTAAATCCGAAATCAAATCCTTATTCATTGTGAATAATGTACAGAGGAATACACTCATTGAGTGTATAATTATATCGCATAATGAATTTTTCTTCAATTCATCAAAAAGGATAACATTTCTCCTTAATAGAATAAATACAGTTTGATAATTTAAAATAAATTTTGGTAGATAGATTTGAAATTAATATTTTATATATTTCAAAAATATAAATAAAAACTAGATGCATGTTTGAATGTTACATGTTTAATCTTTATGAATAATATTTAAATGAAATGTTGGCACCAGATATGAAATAATATTTTTGCTTCTAATTTTACAATAAGGTTTAACTCAAACAAGAGCCTTCACTGAACAACACTCCAACATAATACGCTTTCTGCAGAAGAAGAATACGCCGACATGATGCACTCCTTGCACCTAACCTGTGTAGTGGAAGCACTCACTTCAACACATCCAGCACGAAACAAACACACAACCAACACATTTCTTGGATGTGCGCTTGTTCTCACGCTTTTATATATTCAGAAAAAGGAAATTAGTTTGAGTTTATATTTTATTTCTTAAACATGTTCAATTTAATCCTTAAATTGAACATGCCGTATGCGTGGGATTTTTAGAGTTAATGCTAGCGACAAGTTACAAATATTAGACCATCTATATAGAGTCTACTGCATACAGATGAAGAAATGTATAATGATACAAATAAAAAAGTGTTATTCAAATTAAGTGGATATTGAATCCAACATTGTTTCTTAGCCGAATAAGAAACTCAAAGATAGAAAATCTATCTAAGAGTTTCATGCTGAATATATAGACAACTATATAAATTCGGCGAGTCCAAGAGTAAGCCAACAGGTGGTACATGTTGGGGCAAATCGTAGTAAAGGTGGAGTAAGCTCCGATTATCAGTGTTCTTAGTATTTTCCCATAATGTAAAACACATCTAACTGACATGTATTATACATTAAGGGGGAAGGTCGAAACGGGTCTATCCAGACCGGTTTCGATCTTTTTTTTTTTTTTGAGGTCTCGTCAGTGAGTAGGTAGACCTAGATGTAAATACTAAGGTTGCAGTAATTAAAAAACTATACAAGTCGCCAAAAGGTGCACTAATAAATTATTGAGATAAAGAGCCAATAGGCTTCTCCGAAGTGAAGCCTATTGGCTCTTTATCTCAATAAAAAAGTGTTATTTATTTTCGTTATATTAAATACAAAATTATTATTCTCAAATATAAAGGTAAATCAGATAAATGTTTATTTAAAATTATAAATTATTAAAAAAATAATTTTTTGTTCATTTTGTAATTTGAAATACCTTTTCATACCTTTTTCTAAGTACCTAGATTGAATATACTTAAATTTTTATATATTTACTGACATTTGTATAAATTAAAAAATATATAAATTAAATTTAAAAAAAAAAAAATATATATATATATATATATATATATATATATATATATATATATATATATATATATATATATATATATATATATATATATATATATATATATATATATATATATTGAATTTCTGTCAACATGAATGAGTTGATATAGGATTGAATGATTCCCTTCAATTTAATCAACACTAAAAACACAATTTAATTAAGGACTTAGCTAACTCTTTAAATAAGCTATTGCTTTTACCCTCCTGCCATGATCAGGGCTTCATATTTATATATACAGGGTGTTCGGGATAAATTTGACAGTTTCGTAAGGAAAAAGAAAATCTTCTTTGTATCTATTAAATTTAATGAATTGACAAAAAAACATTACAGGCAGAGTTAATTACAATACTATCAACAAGATTTACTCAAAATAACCACCATTAGCATCGATCATTTCTGCTTCGGAACCTCGAACAAGCTGATGCTACAATCTCCCTGGGAAGGGCCGCAAAAACTGTTTTAATTTTATCCATTAACTGGGCTTTTGTATTACTGGAAGTGCGATTGGTGTCTTTTTCAACTGCGCCCCATACAAAATAATCCATGGGGTTAAGGTCTGGGGAGTTTGGAGGCCAAACATTTGGACTGGTGAAGTCGTAGAAATTTTCAGACAACCATTTTTGACTTTTCCCAGAGGTGTGGCAAGGGGCCGAATCCTGCTGCCATACATACGGCCTACCATTGGCTACCCTTGTTATCCAGGGCTTGACTACAGTTAGCAACTCCACGAACAAAGCCCGAATTCCAATGCCAGGGTTCTTCAACACCTGTTCCTGCAGATTTGCGAGGAATTCTGCTGTACGAACGCAATCAGATCGTCTGCTAGGGATCTTTCTTCTTGCTACATCCTCGTAGTCACCATTGCAAGTCTCTAGTTCATGCCTGATTGTTTTTACTGTATTCAGGGAGCATTGGGCAGCAGTCGTAATATCCTTATTTTGATGGCGGGCACGAATCATCATGATACAAGTTATTCTCTTCCATGATTCAGGTGGGTTCCAGCTATCCATCCTTTCTGACATCATGTATATGAATGAAGAAGGGTCCAAACTTTTAAATGAAGAGAAGTGTGTGTTAATACATGTAACTTACGGAAAAATATAATTAATTATAAATATGTCAAATTTATCCCGAACACCCTGTAGCTCAAAAACACCCTACCCTTAAATGGTCATCTACAGATAACGGGGAATATGAAAAGCATGTTTGCTTCACCCATCTAACCAGTCCTTTTTAGGATTTAGGAGAACTAACACAGAGAGTTAGGGAAACTAAATCATAAAGGAAAAAATTGTGAGAATGGGTAATACATTTATTCCAGCGATGCTCCAGTGCCATTTGTCCGTCCCTGTAGTGGTTCTCATTAAGATCTGCAAAATACCCTCCTACAGCTGCTATCACCTCTTGATTCGAAGAGAAACGCTGACCAGCGAGGAAGAGTTTTAATTTTGGGAAGAGATAGAAGTCAGAGGGAGCCAAATCTGGGAAATAGGGTGGATGTTCCAACAATTCATTGTGCAGATCCCTTAATTACCCATTGCCAAAACACCTTTGTGGGCAGGTGCATTGTCCTGATGAAAGATGATTTTTTTCTTCTGCTAACCGGGTATTTTCTCACAAATTTCTTCTTATAGTCTTGTTAAAAAGATCGGAATAATATTACCCGGTTATTGTTTTACCATTTTCAAGATAATTAATAAAAAAATGCCTTCAGCATCCCAAAACAGCGATGCCATGATCTTTCCTGCTGATGGAACCGACTTTGTCTTCTTTGGCGCTGAACAACCGGCTTCTGTCCACTGTTTTGACTGCCGTTTGGATTCTGGTGTGTAATGGTGAATTCAAATCTCATCCATGCTAATAAATAAATCGATGCACAAAATCAGTTTTATTCTTGTTGAAACGCTCCAAGCACTGTTTAGCGATTTTCCTGCGAGTGCGTTTTTGATCTGCTATGAGCAATCGCAGCACCCATCTTACGCAAAACGTTTTCATATGCAATTCTTCATGCAAAATATATTCTACGCGTTCTTTGAAATGCCTATAGTCTCAGCAATTTCACGCACTTTGACTTTCCTGTCATCCAATACCATATCGTGCACTTGATCAATGATTTCTGGTGTTGTTACACTTTTTGGACGTCCTTCACGTGGATCATCTTCAAGGTAGAACGCCATGTTTAAACTCGGCAGCCCATTTCTTAATTGTCGAAACGAAGAAAAAGGGTGCTGATAAACGTTTATGAACTTCGAATGAATTTTGTTTGGCGTTAAATCTTCTTTTACAAAGAATTTTATAACCGCACGATATTCTATTTTATCCATTTCAAGGGATACAGACAACACGTTTGCTTCAGACAGCTGCATGAAACAAACTACTTCTTAGAATGACTTGCAAGTTCACATGGATGCTTACGACAGATGTACCAACTTAGAAAAAAAATAAAATTTTGCCGATAGTGTTGCCATCTATGGAGGAGGCCGAGAACCTTTCAGACCACCCTCGTATGTTTGTACACGAATGGTAGGAGTATCAGAAAAAAGTGGTACAGTTTATTACCCTGGCCAATATGTTGGGACCTCAGATTGTAGGCATTAATGAGATAGTGTTGCCATCTATGGAGGCAACACTATCACAACACCACCCTCGTATGTTTGTACATGAATGGTAGGAGTATCAGAAAAAAGGGGTTCAGTTTCTTGCCCTGGTCAATATGTTGGGACCTCAGATTGTAAGTATTAATGAGACCTGGGCATCAAAATCACACATATTAATTGGTATCGAGTGTAAAGGGTACAGTATTTTAAGGAAGGATAGATAGGATAGGAAAAGACGGGCGTCCTGCTAATGATATTGGATGACTTCAATCCAGTTAGAGTTGAGATCTATGGTTGTCGTACTAGTACTACTAACAGTATTTCATGTTTCAGTGAGTTTGAAGCCATCTGGTGTGAGGTGGAATCTAACAAAATCAATTACATAGCGGGGTGTTGTTAACCGACCTGGTATATCGTTTGCTAGTGATGAAGAAATGCATCACCAAATAGAAAAGATGAGTGCGAAAACAGTAATCATTAGGGGAGACTTTATTTATCCAAATATTGATTTGGCAGAAGAATCTAATGAGAATAATGAAAATGCATTTATTGAGCTGTTGCGGGACAACTTCCTCAAGCAGCATATCACAAAAGGAACTCGAGATCAAAGAGTGTTAGATTTAATTATAGTGTCGGAGGGCACGTTTCAGTTAAACTATTCTGCCTCCGGTTCGTGAGAGTGATCATGCGGTACCCACTTGGGAAGTTAGTAGATTTAGGAATGTGAAGAAATCCAACTGTTGCTCAAATTTTTCCTTATAATCACATTGAGGTAAATTTAAAAATATATCAAACTTATAGTCTCAATTCGTAAAAATTATTAAAAAAATTAATTTAAGTGTGTGCGAAAACTGAGGATTTCTTAAGTCTACAGTGATATTCAAACTGCATATCGTTCATCCGAACAGAAAGTTAAAACACTGATGCGTAGGTCTAAGAAAATTTATTTATCTTCTTCTTCTTCTGCAGCTTTTCCCACTTAAGTAGGGTCGCTGTTTGTGGTGAGTCTCCTCCACAACCTCCTGTCTTGGGCTGTAGCCACATCCAAGTTCTTCATCCTCAAGTCATCCTCCACCATCTCTTCTTTGGCAGCCACGCTTCCTCTTCCCCTGCACATCCATCTGCATGACCTTTCTTCCCACATACTCTTCCTCCCTCCTCATCATATGACCTCACCATCTCAACCTTGTCTCCTGTATCTTTGCTCCTAAGTTCGTAACTTTCACCGTTCTCCTTACATAATGATTTCTCAGACGATCCTTTCTGGGCATACCGCACATCCATATAAGCATTCTCATCTCCGCTACTTCCATCCTGCTGATGTTATTTTTCCTCAAGGCCACAGTTTCCATAGCATACCTCATAGCTGATCTCACTACTGTCCTGTAGATTTTGCCTTTCAGATTGATCGGCACCCTCTTATTACATAGCACTCCAGCCATCTCTCTCCAGTTCCTCCATCTTGCTTGTATCCTGCATCCCAATTCCTTCGCAATCTCACTATCCTCTTTCATTGTTGAACCTAAGTATCTAAAGTCACTGACCTCCGTGATGTCATTTCCTTCCAGCTCTAGATCTGTCTCCTGGCTGCCATCCAATTTGCAACACATATACTCTGTCTTACTTCTGCTCAGTCTCATACCTCTCTCTTTCGGTACTTTCCTCCAATTTTCCAGTTTAGCAGCCACTTCTCTTGATTCTGCACACAGCACGATGTCATCTGCATACAACATAATACTTGCAATTATTTTTCAAAAATTTGAGTAGGACAATTTTTACACTTTGATCAACAGAACTTTTAATGACTGGTTTGGCTTGCAAATAGTGTAATAAAACCACATATTTTAATTTCCACACAAACATAATCACATAGATCTGCTTTTATAAGAACGATAAATGCCTGATGCTGATTAACCTAACTCATTATTCTGTACTTTGTCAATGAATAGATAATTCTTCAGTTACAGTTTTAATTTATTAATTATTATTTCAACCGCTTTGCTTTATTAAAAATTTTATGATTCCCATGCATTTTAAGAAGTATTCAGATGCACAGCCCGGTTAAGTTCCTAACAAATATTACGAGCAGATTTCGGGTTTTTCTTATAACTGATTTTCTAAGATAATAGGATTCTTACATCAGAACAATTGAAGAAATCCGTCGATTGCTCTGATTTTAAATCATATGAATGTAAGACAAAATTTGTAATGTACACATATAAGAGTGAAACAATTTATGTGACTTACCATTTGCACGTTACACAAATAGTAAGTCACAAACAGTGTGTGTGTGTGTGTGTGTGTGTGTGTGTGTGTGTGTGTGTGTGTGTGTGTGTGTGATTTTTATGCAGTATGTTATCGTCTATGTGACAGAAAGATGTTTTTAACATTGTGTGCAGCAGAATTCTGAGGGAAAATATTTATACAATTTCCGGTTAGAATATCTTAGAAATGTGTGCAGAATTCTTTCTTCAGTTATAACGAACGCGAACCGAACGTGCTGTGTCTCAGCGTTATCAAAATATTAATGGGTGAGTAATTTTTCTGTTGCTGTTAACTACTTAATTATATATGAGTTTTATTTTAAAAACTGACCTACCTAATAGAAAGAATGACATCATTTATGGATAAAGTGTGAGAGTGTTCACGTCACGCTGTAAATTGATATCATTATGGAGTTCAGACTTTAAAATTTGATGAATTTCAATTAATAATTAACCTTTGTGTAAAAATTACAATTCTATTTTATTTTATTTTTCCGCAAAACGTTTTTATTTAATTAGACATATAGACATGTAGTTATTAGACATATAATAAAGCCAATATATGTCTGATAACTTTATTAGTATGAAGCTGACAGGTGTACATATCTTAACAGTTGTGTGTAACCTAACCTAACCTAATCTAACCTTACCAATAATCAACTGTAAATGGCAGCTGTGTAATTATCTTTATAATATTTCATTCATTTTATTTATTTGAAATTGTTTTCATTTACAAGAGAATTCCACAAGCAATGTGCACATTATTATTTTTACATTTTATTTTATTTTATTTTATGTGTACATTATTATACATCATTATTATTATTATTAAATTTGATGCTGAAATCAGCATAATAAGTCTCAATACATTCATCTTTTAGAAGTATACATAATTTTAAAAAAAGAATTTATTTATTAACGTACAATAATCATCTTGAGTAACATTCAGTATGTTATTTTACAAGGTTCAGCACTGAGTGCTACATGCAATGAGCTTTCAATAATAATGATGATAACATTGTTTTTTTTTCGCTATTTTTAAAATAACAATCACAGTAATAATTTACAATTATATAGTTCAGAGTTACACAAGTTATATAATATTACATGTAATTTACTTTTTTTTTTTTCAACGTTTGAGAAAGTGTGATTATACAACAGTATTTACAGTTTACAAACATACAATGTAAACTCATTATTTGCATAATCTTTTAATAATAAGAATAATTTATTACATTATTTTTTCATGTTACATAGTAATATTATATTAATGATATTATCATAATAATCAGTATCTTCTTTATTGTTATATACTTTACTGACCGTTTTGTTACATAATCTTCATTCTTTGATAATAAAGAGTACGTGTAGATGAGTGAGGCAAGTTAATCCCACCTACTTCGGAGCTGTTGTTGTTACTGTTTATACATGGGATGTAGGCGTTGGATGCTGGTGATTTGTGATGTGTATATTAGTGTTAATGGTATATTAACTTTGTTGGTATATTTTCCAGAGTTCGTGTTTTAATGTTCTGTAGTTATCTACGTGTTTTAAATTTCTTGGTAGGTTGTTGAGTTGGTGGGTATCTGTTGTGTCCTCATAAAATAACCGTATGAGTTGTTGAAAGGTGTAGGGATGTAGAGATTTGTTGTAGGTCGTGTTATACGATATGTGTCTCTGTTGTTTCGATAGGTGATGTTGAAGTAATTCCTTGTTAATGTCATGTAGTGTTTCAGGTTTTTAATGCCCAGGATTCAGTGTGTCGACATGTGCTGGTCGGATATTGGTTGTTGCGTGTAAGGTGTCCAAATCACCGTTGACACAATTTTCCTGTGTAATGTTTCTAATTTTGTTAGGTGGCTGTTTGCTGTGTTTGCATAGACTGTTATACCATATTCGCAGATACCGTGATATAGAAGTTTTTTTTATGTTGGGTGGAATAATGTCTTTAACTTGGAAGAGTTTTGCTGCGATGATCCGGAGTTTGGTGTGTAGGTATTCTGTATGTTTTGCCCATTTAAGGTGGGAATCTATATAGAGACCGAGGTATTTTGCATGTGTTATAGGTTTGATTTCGGGGCATTGGCAGGTATTCGTTGTTAATGCAACCGTATGTGACAGTGTATCGATAACGTGTGGGGCGCATTATTCTTGGGATGTGTATTGTCAACATCTGTGTTTTGGTGCCGTTGATTAGAATTGAGTTTTGGTAGATGTATGTTGTGATTTCATTTAGGCCTGTTGTGCTTTGCAGAGAGCTGTGTTCATGTCTGTGTGGATTGCTAGTAGTGCAGGGTCATCTATGTACTGAAATATTTGACTTCTTATGGCCATGTTATGAACATCGTTAATGTATATGTTGAATAGAGTGGGTGATAATATGGCACCTTGAGGTACACCGTGTTTTATTTGTATACTCCGACTGTGACATGTACCTATTTTTGTTACTTGTGTTCTGTTTGAGAGGTAGTTCTTGAACCATGTATACAGTGTTCCTCTTATACCCATTGAGTATAGTTTGGTGAGTAGTATGTCGTGTTCAAGTGCATCAAATGCTTTAGTTAAGTCAAGCAGTATTAGGAAGGGTACTTGTTTTAGTCGAGAGCTTTGTTTATTGTGTCGCGATATCTTCTAGTAAAGTGATGGTGCCTTTTGTTTTCTGAAAGTCGTATTGGTTTTGTGAGATGATGTTGTACTTCTGTAAATAGTTCTATAGTCTGGTGTGTGTTATTTTTTCTAGAATTTTTGAGATGACTGGTAGGGTAGCTGTTGGTCTGTAGTTCTTAGTATCGTTTCTTTTACCATATTTGTAAATTGGCGTAATTATTGTAGTTTTTAGTTGTTGTGGAATAATGCCTGTGTCGAATATTATGTTCGCGAGTCTCGAAAGTATTGGATTTGTTTGTTCAAAGTGTGTTATAAGGTCTGCGAGTCTTATTTTGTCTATTCCTGGAGTGGTCTTTGGTTTCAGTTTTAGGAGTGCTTCTTTCAGTTCCTGTTTTGTTATGGGTGGAAAATACATCGTTTGTTGTTGACTTTGTGTCGGTAGTTTGTCTTTTTTGAGTTGTGTGATATTGTTTTTGAAGGCATGGTTGAATGAGTCTGCTAGTTCCTCTTGGTTTGTCTCCTGACCGAAGCTTTTTGCAATAAAATCTTGTGCTGAAGTTTTCTTTTTTCGGGTTACTAATTCGCTGAGTGTAGCCCATGTTTGCTTAATGTTGTCGTTATATTCCATGAATTTTTGGAAGTAGTAGCGTCTTTGTCCCCTACGAATTTTTGTTGTTAGTTTATTTCTTGTGTTTTTGTGTAAGGTTTGTAAATGTGTGTTACTGGGTGACTTTTTTCCATAGATTTTCTTTTTCTGTAATAATATTTAGTATGCCGCCATTTATCCATGGATTGTTGTCTGATTGTCGCCTCGTTTGTGTAGGCTTTGTTGATTTTTTGTATGTTTCTGTGAACATTAGTTGAACATTCTCTTATAATGTTACAGGATCATTTATTTTAAGTAGGCAATTCCAGTCTGCATTTTTTACATGGTTATCGACAATGCTCTTTATTATGATCGAGTTTTGTCGACTTTTGTGGTGGTGGGAGGGGGGGGGGTAGGTAACGTAATAAAACTAAGTTGAGAGAAAGTAGTGATCGGCAATTTTTACGTTAATTACTGATGATGCATATGTATAGATGGGAGCCCGTATGTTGATATGATGAATGCATGATTGCGTTAGTGAGTTATTGAGTATTTCTTCTCTTGTTGGGGAGTTAATGGTAGGGTTTATGTTGTACTGACTTAGTATATCAAGATATGTGTTAGTGGTGGTTGAATAAGCGTGGTCAAGAGTATTTATGTTAATATCTCCTATTAGAATGACCCTGTGTGTTGTACGCGGTTAGATGGCGCTTACCAAAGCTTTTAACTGACGAGAAAACTGAGTGGATTATTATCTGGGGTCTGTATATTGTGTTTATTGTGTATTTGATACTATTGTGGCTATTTGTGAGTTCTAAAATTGGTGTTTCCGCATGTTCGAAGTGAGTTTGTTTTTCTGTCACATTGTATTTTTCTTTGATAAATGCCACAATGCCACCTCCTCTTTTGTTGGGTCTACATAAGTTGTAGGTTTGATAATTATTTATGTTGTATGCGTAAATTTCTGTGTCGTTTATTGCAACTTCGGTCAGTATTAGCGCATCTATGTTTATCATGGTATAATTGAACTGTGTTATCAATGTAGGCCAGTGTTTTTTATACTTCTTATGTTTGTGTGTATGATAGTGACGTTGGTGTTGGTGAAAATGTTGTCTGACCATTTCTTCAAAGAGTCAAAGATATTGAGGTTTATATTGTCTGACTGGATATGTTCGCCTATGTTTGAGATCTCCATTATATAGTTTTTAAATAATTTCTAATCTTGTTCTTACGGATGTGAAGAGTTAGTGAAGAGTTAGTTTATATTGGTTGGCTGTGTAAGTCGGATTCACTTATAATTATATAAACTCGAGTGTTTTCATTCTTTCTCAAAAATATCTGGGAATTCTTTGTCCACAGGAACTTGTAGTTTTTCTCGGGTTTTGTCTTTCTTGCTTGGTAGAAAAGATTTTTGAAGTATGGAGTCCAGTTTTCCGTTATAAAGATTGGTGTTGGGAGTTTCTTGCCAGTTAGGATCGTTGTTGTCGGCTTTGTATTCTTGCTTGCTGCAAGAATAGAGCCTCTCAGACTTCTGCTGGTAAAACGAGTGATGATTGGTGGCAGTCTCTCTTTGTTTTTTTGTGGGCCTCGGTTAATCGAAGTGATGTCTGTGGTTGCGATTTGAATGCCAAATTTGCTTCCGATCAATTGCATTATGGTGCTTAAGTCTTCTGTATTTTCTTTTGTTATTCCCTCAATTTGAAGCATGTGCTCCATTTGACACTTGAGTGTGTTTACCTCTTTCCGCAGTTCTTCATTTTCGCGCTTGAGTGTTTCTTGTGTTTCTATCGCTACCGTTAATTTTGTCTTTATTTCTCTCATCCGGTTCCTGACATTTCTTCAGAGATCTCGTTATTGAACTGTATGTAATGTTCATACTCCTCAAATGTTTTGTTGATTTGTTCCATGTGTCTTTAACATGGAACAAACTTTAAAAGCAAGTCTTTAACAATGAGTTTAAATGAATCAAAGTTATCTGTAATTTTGGGATCAGGAAGCGACTTACCTTGATGATAGAAAAAATGAAGAACAAAGAAGTCTCTTCTTTGTTCGTCATTTTCTCACGGCATTGCAGACAGCCTCATTCTGTCCGTTTCGCGACTCCTTTTGCTTTCATGTGTTTTCTGCGATCCCTGAACAATGGAAGTGTTGTCTTTTGTTACATCCAGAACAATGCGGCCCGTCCCCTTCGTCGCTTAATAATAGTCCCAAAGTGCAAGAGAATTGATGCTGGCAATTCGGATATGCCAAAAAGAAACATAAAAAAAAAAAAAAAAAAAAACGGGCGCTATTTTATATATATATATATATATATATATATATATATATATATATATATATATATATATATAGGGTTCGGTACTACTATCCGCAGTTTCGGGTATTAGCGGAGTGTTTTGGAACGTATCCCCCGTGGATAAGGGAGGGCTACTGTATATACCAGGGGTCGGCGACCTGCGGCTCTTTGAATGAATAATTGCGTCTCTTTTCTTTATTAAACAATCTATTTTTTAATAATGCAAAATGAATGTTATTTATTAAATTAGAAACTAAAAACCCTTAATTTAGCATTTGTAATAAATCAAGTACATTTTAGATTAAGTCAAGGATATTTTACAATTGAAAATAGTACATGCGATGCTGAAACATTTAATACTTTCATGTTTGAACTCTTTGAAATCATACGCGATAATCCTTCTTTACATTCTATTGACATTTTACAAAAATTCTACTTTATGGTGGATGTGACTTCCCACTTAAACGCACTAAATAATAAACTATAGGAAAAGGGAAATACAGCAGTATTACTTTTAGAAGTGATTTCGTTTGAACAAAAATTATATTTGTTTGCGACAGACTTAGAGAAAGGCACATTATTACATTTTCCTACGTTGAAGAAATATCAACAAGAACAAACTGATAATTCCATAAATTTAACCTTTTTCAAAGAAATTGTGGTAAATATGCGATCTGAATTTAATGGGAGATTTGAGGAGTTGAGCAAGAACAAGGCAACTATGTCATTTTTATTGCGACCACTTGAAATTAATCCTGCCGAATTAATATTTACACCTTTTGCTGGAATTGATGAGGCTGCATTTCAACTTCAGTTAGAGGACCTGAAAACCAAGGATTTGTGGAATTCAAAATTTAGAAATCTTAAAGCTGACCTGGAGGAGTTGGAAAGACAAAAATCTACTCTTGCAATGCAACATAAATGGTCTGAAGTAGAAGATCTTAAAAAGCAAGATTAGATTGTATTTGATACGTAAAATTGTACCGGAATTTGAATATACGTAAAATTAGGTGATTTCAAACATACGCATTTGGACGTCTATCGATTTTCGGATCGACATATTTGTGTGAGCAAATATTTTCTAATTTGAATTTTATTAAAAGTAAGTTGAGAAACCAACTTAAACAACATGAGTCTTTCGTCTTGTTTGAAAATGAAAATTACGGCGTATTCGCCGCATATTGAGAAATTATCCGAAGAAGTTCAACAACAAAAGTCGCACTAAGAAGATATTTTAAATTAAAAAATTAAAGAAATATGTATGTTATTGGATTTTATACATATGCTTTTGTAAGGAGAAGGAAATCTTTGTTTTATTATTTAATATTTAAAAATACCATATAATTTCGTGTGACATGCCACCCCTGTTGAAAGTTTATTTTTCACTAGGTTGAATCCTTTATCCGAGTGAGAGCAAACAAAGTTTGCGCCTGAAAATATCTTCAGGACTGAATATAGTGTTGTACTATCTTATCTGGGTAAGTAGTACAACATCAGGCAACTCGTAGGAAAGGTGGAGCAAGCTAACATTACTCCTATCTCAGTATCTCCCATAATGCAAAACACATCTCCTTGTGGATATATATACTGTTATGTATTAAGGGATTGGCCACTACCCAGACTAGTTTCGACCTTTATTGAGGTCTCTTCAGTGGGAGTCAGGCCAAGAGTTGGAGATACCAGGCAGAAGCAGTAGCAAGGTCATCTTTACCTATAGGAGTTGCCAAAAGGTTTGCCATCTTTTTTTTTATTAAATTACTCTGGATTTAGAGAAAGATGTTGAAAGTTTGTAAACTTTGTTTGCTCTCACTGGGATAAAGGATTCAACTAAATTTATCATAGTCTAACCTAGTGAAAAATAAATTTTCAACATCTTTCTCTAAATCCAGAGTAATTTAATAAAAAGGTGGCACACCGTTTGGCAACTCCTATAGGTAGAGATGACCTATAGAGACGAGATACTATATAATTATGCTTTTATTGAAGATGGACCCTTGGAGGGTAATGGATGGCAATGCTGTACCAATGAAGTTTAACTGAGGTTCGGCTGTTGCTGTTACCCCCTTGGGGGGCTGAGATTCGAGAGTTTTGAGTTCGCTCTCTTAAGGTTTTTGCCTTAAGGGAGCAATTTGAGTCTCCGGTGAAAGTGTTCTCCGGCAAGGCCCGCTGAGGGGATTTGTCGGTGAATGCTTTTCTTCGGAATATGAGCGGTTCTGCTCGGTGGTGGTGTGAGGGTGGAAGGCCATCACTGAGTGGAGCCAACGCTGAGATGGACGGTCTCTCGCCCACGGACGAGTGGCCTAGGGATCGTCCGAATTTTTAGAGACGGCTTTACCTTTAAATATGGCAATGCTGTAGCCAATAAAGTTCTAACTGAGGCTTGGTTATTGCTGTTGCCCTCCTACCATGATCAGAGCTTTAATAGCTGAATAACACCTTATCCCTACACTGTCCTCTAGAGATAACGGGGAAGATGAAAAGCATTCTTGCTTCGCCCCTTTAAGCCAGTCCTTATAAGGAAAGGACTATATAATTATATTATATATAATTATATAGTATCTCGACCTTTTGGCTAAGATCAAGTGTGTAGTGTATAGGTGATTAGCAAATTGTTTAGCTAAGAGCAAATTGTAGTATCTGTTAGTTCAGTTATTATCGACAAAGCGTCTCATAGAGGCACTTGATAATAAACTACAGCAGCAGATACAGAATAAACCCCTGACTGGGGTAAGAATAAAACACTCGGTTGTGGGAATAGTATAGCCCCCCCCCCTCGATCACGTCAACTGCTTTTCTACGTACCTGGACTCTGGGTATAGTAGTGGAGGCCAGCATCCCGAAAAGGACGTTAGCAAAAGCTCTGATGGATGCTGTTGGAGCTGAGAAGATTTTCGGCTTTACCTCTTATGGAGAAGGTCGATACCAAGTGGTAGTGAAAGATATCCCCCCACAAGGGAGAAACTACGGCAAGGGTTAGATTGCCAAGGAAAGAGAGTGTTTCCATTTATAGTAGGGAGTATTCAGAAGACCTTAAAATGAATAGATTCCCCCTAGAATACCTAGAGGAAGGCACCGACATAATTAAGACAACATTCTCGAAATGGGGAGTAGTAAAAGATGTCAAAGTGACAAATGATCCAGATTTCCCAAACTGGAAGTCTGGTGAAGTCACGGCAGTAAAGTAATCGAAATGAAGGCAGAAGTGCCAAATTTTGGCCAGGGTAATGATCAATTACCCTGGTGTGAAGAAGCAATGCTTCCGATGTGGATCCTTCGACCATCTTGGGGGAAACTGCCCAAAACTTAGATGCAAAAACTGCCTCACAACAAGTCATGCATTGGACAAATGTCAAATGGCTTGCCTAAAATGCGGATCCAAGGACCACAAAGTTAACACCTGCCCGTCGAGAACCTATGCAGAAAAGATGGGAGGTACTATCACGCCAGCCACACAATCATCAGAAAACGAAAAAAATACAAACCAGGAAGATTTTCCGACCCTGAAGGAAAATGCCAATACTGAAACCATAATGGTAACTCCAACAGAAGAAAGCGAAGCTACCAATACGAACCCAGATATAGCCAATCCAGAGAATATAGAAGAAAATAAAGTAGAGGAGATGGAGGCAAACTCCAACACTTCCAAACGGCCATTAAGCCCACAGGAAGAGGAGTTAACTAAAACCAAAGCAGCTAAAGCTTCGGAGCCCACCCACCAAGAATTCCCCCAAGCAAAAGCAGGGCAAACTCTAACGATCCTAATAAAAGACATCCCTGAGATCCCAGCCAAATTTAAACAAGCAATGGAGAGAACTGGGGAACCAGTACTCCTCCTCACAGGTAAACACGGTCCCAAGGTCGTTAGCGCTAAATGGGGCAACCTCTTCATTAGAGGATATAAGAGAAATCAATCCAGAGGAGATACGGGGAGCTCTGGATAGAGAAGAAGAGTGGAAATGGCCTTCATCACAGCTCTCCGTATGCTAGACCTGAACCGGGGAAGCAAGGGGGCCGATCAGATCTTAATAGCCCACAACAAACGGAAGTAAGGAGAATCTACTCTTGCTTTTCCTTTCAGTTCACAGAGAAGGGGGTGGAGCTGAGAACCCGAGCGGCGAAGGCTTACAGCGAGGCGGTACAGTTCCTTGTGAGCTGCATCACTCGGGCCAGATCCTTCCCCCATCTCTCCATTTCTTTGTTTTCTCTGTACTTCATGTTATTGTTTTTGTTACATGTTTCCTTTTTAGGATTTTTCTTTTTCTTCTAAAGTGAAAAATCAACAACCGTTTTAGAATCGCCCCTGGGGAACAAACAGCTAAAACAGGTCAAATGAGGCCTCTTTTACCTACTCTACCACTATGCACTCTATCTTTATTTCCTTTCCTACTATCTGCTGACTCTCAGCCTATCTTACTCTACAGGCCAATGATGAAATTTGTTGAACTCACAAAATATAATGTATATTATACATATCCGCAAGGAGGTGTGTTTTGCATTATGGGAGATACTGAGATAGGAGTGATGTTAGCTTGCTCCACCTTTGCAACGAGTTGCCTGATGTTGTACTACTTACCCAGGTAAGATAGTACAATACTATGTTCAGTCCTGATGATATTTTCAGGCACAAACTTTGTTTGCTCTCACTGAGATAAAGGATTCAACTAAATTTATCATATGCCACCCCTGTGTTTTACAAGTATGATAAGGTGTTACTGTAAAAAAAAAAAAAAGAATTTAATTAAAATTATTTTCAATGTAGTTTCTAAATTTAAATCAGTGATGAGCAATTAAATAGTAAATCAAATACTCGGTTCGATCCGCATAAAGAATATTTTCTTTTTCTTTGATAAGAAGAAAGTATTAATTTATTTTTCATTATTTAGCTATATTTTAATTTTTTAACATGCACAATCCACATGTAAAAATCAAAATTCATAAAATAGATTTTTAATTAAAAGATACTAATCCTACCGTACAAAACGAACACCGTGGACCACACAAAAAATCTGAGGGAGCCTCATGCAACCCGCGGACCATTGGTTGCTCATCACTGCTTACGGATCCCTAAACTTTTTTTTTAACGGATATAATTTAAAACATGGCTCTTCAATCCAAAAAGGTTGCCGACCCCTGGTATATACCAATACGACGTTTATTTATAAATGATGATACGCATTTGAAAAAAAAATTATGTTTATTTATATTCATAGGAAAAATATTAAAAAGAAATTAAGTTAATCTAAACTGTGTACAGAAATTTGCACAGAGCAGATATTGTAATATGTCTTAATTGTATATATGTAAATACTCTGTATGATGATAATAACAAAAAAAGAAACACTATTATTCAAATATCATATAGAAAATTATGTGTATTGTTATTGTATATATACTGTATAGTAAAAAAAAAAATCGGTAATAATCATCACTGTTAATATTATAATCATATATGTTGTAAACAATTATTATTATTATCATTATTATTATTTAAAAATATTATGTACATGTTAGTATCTGTTATGCACAGTTGTGTTCATGTAATGTATTGTAAATATTATGTATAAATAATAAAGTTTTGATTGGTTGAAAAAAAATTAATATTATTTCGCTCATGAGAGGAACGTATGTTAGTCTTTGGAAGTAATGATTACATAAATTTTCTCCCATAAATCCGCGTTTACGGAGGAAATCTTTCAACCCCTTCCACCCCTATGAAATTGGCTAATTTCATTTGAAAAGCCCTTATAATGATTCGAACCAAGTCTATCCAGTCAAAGGATGTTGTCGAAACCAACAGAGTTCTGGAGCTTCACATCAGAAAATGCGATTTGTCTTCCAAGTTATTGGTACACAAGCATTATTTTAACACTTATTTTATTAATAAAATTTTTATATTTAATTTAATCAAAATAAGATGACCTTTTCAGAGTTCTCTTTATTCAACTTCATTCATTTTAGTAAAAATAAAACGCATAAAATATTAACCAAATGAATAAAAAAAATTCAGTAAAAATTCTATTCTTTCACAGATTGGGAGTTTTGCGTAAGACGTTTTACTTTACCAAGTAAAAAATTTCTATAACTCAAACGCTGAAACTGGAAAATTCATCGGACTGAAACAATGATGGCAAACGACCAAGAAAGAATGAAGGTAACCGATCAGGAATCTCGGACATTTTAAAAGTAGCCACGTGGAATGTGCGAAGCATAACAACAAAGGAATTTGACTTGGTAAAACAACTAAAAACTAAAAATATTAATATAGCCGTGATAACAGAAACAAAAAAGAAATTAATGGCCATTTTAATAGATAATAAATGGAAAAATAGAACGCGAAAGTACAATTTTGTAAATAACCGTATTATAACAGTTAAATTAAAAACAAATAGAAGCTACTTAAATATCATAGGCGTATATGCCCGGAAGAAGGCAGGAAAGAATTCTGAGCAGTTTTATGAGGAACTACAAAAACAGTTAAATGAATGTAATAAAAATGACTATATATTAATAACAGGAGATCTTAATGCTAGAGTTGGAAGTAATCCAGTCCCAAATGTCTCAGGAAAATATGGAGAAATTTGCATGAATAACAGTGGTCAAGAATTATTAGACCTCTGTACTTTCAATAATTTTAAAATAACCAATCCTTTTTTCTTTTTTTTTGTTTAAAGAAAAAAAAATAAATGGATATACTTGAAATGGTAGAGGAATAAGAATCTATAATTGATTAAATCATCACTATTCAGAAACTAGCTCGAAGTATGAGAGAAGTTCATGTTTTCAGAAGAAGTCAAATTTTTTCGGATCATTATTTAGTAGTCTCTAAAAGAGAAATACTAGCAAAATGGAGAAAGGAAGTGAATAAGGAAAAACAAGAAACAGAACAAGTAATGGATATACAAAGCATATCTATTACGAGAGAAAAGCATCAGAATGCTATATTAGTCACGATTAACAGATTACCTAAAAGAAGCCCAAATCAGTGAAAATATAGAAGAAAAATAATGAAAAACTTTAATAAATAAAACCCATAAAGTAGCCTCGGAAGTACTTGGAAAGAAAAATAAAATATTCGAAGGAAAAACATTAAAAATCTGGAATAGAGATAGAGAAAATGCAATGAAAGGAATTCAGAAATAGAGCTAAATCTATGGTACAGAAAGCTCACCAAGATTCTTGGGAAATATTTATTAATCAATAGAAGACATGCATTGAATTCAAGACAAAGTTCACAAAATATTAAGGAAATTAAACAACGAAGAAAGAGAGAAAGCACAGATCAACATAATACAAGAGAAACAATGGATAGAACATTAAAAGAATTCATGGAATTTAATAACCAAATTTAATAACCGAAAATAATAATGAAGAAATCAGTGATATAGAACAAATAAGATCATAAGAACTAAAAGAAGCAATATCGCCATTTAAAAATAGAAAATCAACCGGAATAGATGGCGTAAATTCAGAGCTTTGGAAATACGGCGGAGAATATTTACATCACAGATGCTTAAAATTAATAAATAACAATTGGTGAAAGCTAAGGTTATAATTCTATTTAAGAAAAGAGGCAGAGATGATTGTGGAAATTACAGAGGAATAAGTTTATTAAATACAGGTTACAAAATCTACAGTAAAATCCGCAATAAAAGACTTCGAAAGATTGCAAAGAATGTGTTCTCAGAAGAACAAAATGGTTTCAGATATTCCACTCAGGGAATATCTGACAATATGTAGCACATACATATTGTCTGTGCATGACACGGAAGATCATGCACAGACAATATGTATGTGCTAAAACAAATTATTGGGAAAAGACGAGAATTTAATTTATAGACTAATAAGGCCTTTATAGATTATGAGAAAGCTTTTGATAAAATACACAGTGAAAAACTATGGAATATAATGAAAAAACATGATATATATATATATATATATATATATATAGGCCTAAATAATTATAATTAATTATTTAGGCTGAATAATAACACATCTGAAAGACAAAGATATAGATGAAAAAGAAAGAGATTTCAGAGAATCTGCGAAACAATTAAAAGGACATTGAATAATAATAAAGAAGAAGACGAGAAATTCAAGTTACATTTTATAAAGTAATGGCCACTCCCACTCTGCTATATGGTTCAGAAACATGGACGGTTAAAAAGAAAGATGAAAATAAAATACAAGCTGCAGAGATGGGATTTTTAAAAACAACTAAAGGATTCTCAAAATCGGACCATAAAAGAAATGAAGACATCAGAAAAGAACTAGATATTTATAACGTAAATGAAAAGATCAAGAAGGGATGTAAAGAGAAAAGAAAGAACATCTATTCAGGATGGAAAGATATCGGCAACCAAACGAGGTGGATAATAGATATAGGCCAAAGGAAGAGCGAGAGAGAGAGAGAGGAAGACCTGTTAAGCCGATGAAAGAAGATGAAAAGGACAAGTGATTGTTTTTTTTTTTTGGCTAGATAGGTGAAGCAAGAATGCTTTTCATATTCCCCTTTATCTGTAGAAGAAAATGTGTGGATGGGGTGTTATTGAGCTAAAAGTTCTGGTCTTGGCGGGGCAACGGCAATAGCCAAGCCTCAGTTAAAACTTCATTGGCTACTGAATAAGTAAAGCCATCCCTAAAACACCGCTCATGACAGAGCAGACTGGAGGAAATTGCTGCTCAGCTACCAGTCCCAGGACTGATGCAACTGATGATGATCCCTAAAAATTAGGACGATCCCGAGACCACTCCATACTAGCCGAAAGACCATCTAACTCAGCGTGGCTCCCCCACCACTGAGAGAATCGCTCGTATTCCAGGGAAACGAATCCACCGACACAGCCCCTCACCGGAGACTCAAAATGCTCTCTCAGGCAAACCCCTCCCCCTAAACTTAAGTCCCCCTTCCTCACCGGGAGCAAAATTTCGGAAGAAACCTAAGAGAGCGAAACTCAACGTCCCAGGGTAACGGCAATGCCGAGCCTCAGTTAAAACTTCATCATCGGCTGCAGCATTGCCATCTGATTACCCTCTGGATGAATCCAGGAGAAGCGAATATTTTTCATTTAGTTTAATAAATCTAACTTATAGTATAATAAAAAAGGCTTTTTAAATTCTTTTGTAATTTAAAAATATTATTATATTTACAACCTGATTTTATATAGAAATTAAATTTTTTATTATATAAATATGGAAATAATTCTGCAAACCAGGTATGGATAAATACTTCATTACAATAATAATTATGATAGAATTATACGTATCTTGAGGAATTTTAAAATTTTCAAACAAAAGCAAACAAAACTCGTGGCATTTAAAGTCTGAGATCATGTTCAATTAAAAATAGTTCATTATTTCATTATTATTATTTAAAACAACATTTAGACTGTTGTTTTTTTTTTCTTTGACAATACAAGTTTCTCATTCAGTTAAAGGGAATTGAAACCTCTACCTCTTGGAAGTCGTCTCCGAAGGAACTTGTTTTTTCGCACGATTCGAGAATTGCTTTCATGTTGTTATTGGATTGAACTGTTTTTAGTTTCTGAGTTTACGGCTAAGTTGTTTTAACGGTAACGAAAGACTGTTGTTGAGAAATACAACCACAGTTCATAAATCATATTTACAATCAAAATGCTCGAACTTCAAGCTAAAGTTTTTACAATATCATCATCATCACCATAGCAACCAATCCAGCAGACAAGCCTCAGTCAAATCAGTACTATCATGTTTAACAGGCCTCTCTCTCTCTCTTCGCCTTTTCCATGGTCTCCCTGTTGGTCTTTCTTCTCAATCTTCATTTCATAAAGTCTTTACGGTACTGAATACTTCCTGTATTCATCCTTTTGCATTTCCAAACTGCTTTAAGAGGGAATTTACAATAAGTACTTAAAAATACTTGTTAATAGTTGTAAAATTTTCATGGCTTTCTTGCCTGAAAACACTCCTAATTTCTTATTTTATTTTTCTTTGTTCTGACTGACTTTATCTCGAACACCTTTTGTCTTTTTCTTTTCAAACATCGCAAAAACACGTGTCAATAATCATAACCAATCTGCATTAATAATCTATTGGAACATCTAGCAATATAAATGTTATCTTCTTCCAGTAGTAAAGATCCCACCCCGCCTCCCATTTACTGTTCACAACCGGTGCTAGGGTGTTGCATAAATAGACAGTCCTCAAATGGTCAATTTCTTAAACTTTAGATTCTAACCGCCTATTCTGAGAGTGGATGAAAGAAATATACAGCCAGCTTGCAAAACTATTAGCTGCATATGCTACGACATCCGTAAAGTCGCCAATCTCAGAAGCGGTGAAAAGGTATTGGATTGTGAATTTGTGGATTGCATTTTGTCACTGAGGAAGAGGTTCAGCTAGCTCCTGCTCAATACAACTCTCAACTCCACGAGATGAGCCTTGGAACCTAAGCAACTGAGTGGAATATTGGATATAATCACAGTGAGAAGTTTGGTTAGGCACAAACGATAGAAGGGAGACTTAGCAAGTTTGGAGGCTCCAAAATGGCATCTCAATCCCCAGACTAGGCTGCAGATGGGTGGTAACCAACCCATCTGAATCTTTTCCTTACTCCAGAGTGACAATCAGGTTAGTTCAACTTTAGAGTTCAACTCTTGGATGATAAAAGTATTGATCACCTCTATTTGAAAAGAATAAATGCAAAACTAGAGCAAATAAAAGAAGATTATCATACAGAAATAGAATGGAATCATTTAAAAACATTAATGAATGCACCAACAGAATGACTTGGAACAAAAAAGTAAATGGAAGAGTTTCAGGGGAATAAGAAACTGCAATCAAAACATTGAAGCAATAATCAAAGCGAAGAAAAGAGCACATAAACGATGGATGAACACAAAATCGCTAGAAGCAAAAATTAATTATAAATACGAAAAATTAATTATAAATACGAAAGTGGCGCACTCAGGATTTAATCTTGGGGGGAGCGAGTTGAGTAGACGATTTGAGAATACACACTACGCATCGTATACGACCTATGACTGAGCATCTGCAATGATCGCTAATTCATAAGTAGCATAGAAATAGAAAGACACGACACAACATAAATATTTAAAAAAAAGAATTTTAATTAGGAAAAGATTTTTGGAAATTTTTCTAGTGTTTCTTTCCTTTTTCTTTTTTTTTAGGGGGACAGGGCCCTTTTCCCTAAACAACATATTTTTATTTATAGATTTTGGGTTCCGGTTTATATATTTCTTTTTCTAATTTACTGATATAATTATTCCAACTTTTCTGTGACAATATATCATATCTGTAAGTTAAGAGTGTTTTCCTGGCGCGTGTGCGTGTTTTAGGGGGCGGGGGGGAGGAGGAGAGAAGAAATGATATGGCGTATTATCCTGCTGCAATACGCCTGTGTCATATGGGAAGACACTTCCCAAGAGAATGCTTGTTTCTGCTGGACCACGACGGCGCATGAGTGCTGTTCTCAGGTTTCGCACCTAACTCTCCACCAACCGTCCACACATCTTAGCTGGAAAAGAAATTCGTTAAAAAGGGCAACATTTTTCTAGTCTTTTCAATAATGACTGTCAGATGCAAAATGTAGACGTAGGCGTCGTAATTAGGTGTAAGCATCGTCCTTTCCTGCACGCCTACTTCGAAGGAGGGTACGTTGAGTTGTGGTCTTGGAGACATCGCCATTCGTTCTCCTAGATTAAATTCCATGATCAACCAATCCAGTTTTTCGTCTGTTGTCTACCACAAGGTGGGGTACCCACCATTGGCCGGACGATGGCTAATCTGTCCAGTATCTTTCCACCCTTGGAACACCTTAACTATAGTACTCTTGAATAGCTTACAATAATGGCAGTTTCCGGGATGCTTCCCCTCTTCACTCGGTACCTTATAATCGTGCCTTTTGCGATATCTGTGAGGTCATGTCCATTGCCCATCTTGATTAGTGGTATGAGTGTCAACTGGAGGAGTGGAATGGCTGGTTTTGAAGTAATGGGTGGTCATAATATTTTCGCTGGACTGTGTAAGAATAAGTGGTTTCGCTTACGCATGTTGGAGCTCTGACTTGAAAGTTCTGTGGAAAACTTCGGATGTTCTTTCTGTATGCCTGACATACTCTGTGTTTATACTGATAATACCACGTTTGGTCGCGGTTGCCGAATGGTTCTGGAAATCATCATCAATCAAACGCCACCGGAATGGATAATTCTGCATGAAGCCTTCTTTTTGGTCGAAAGAATCTCACAGACCATTAAGGAAAAGGGTAGAAATTCATCAATGCGAGAGAGAAACATTGCAGATCACCATAAGTGTAGAGTCTAGACGTAACGAACGAACAAATTTACAAAACATTGACAAATGTAATAGCAATATCGCCAACGTATCACGTGATGTCGGAAGAAAGATGAAAACATTTAGTGTAAGAATAAAATGTGAGTTGACTTGGAAGCAGCAAAAGAAAAAAAAAATATTTCGAGGTTCAGTTTTTTAAAAAGTGATATGTGTACTTATATTTCTCTGCTGATATTAAACAAATTATTAATTTATGCAATGACAGCCTCATTTAAAATCTTCAACAACTTTTCTTCACTAAATAAAACACATTTTTTGTCTTCAGATGAGATCCCATCTGATATGTATATAAGGTAAATTGAAACATGAAAACCGGTAAAACCAGAATGTCGCTCTTGTCAGCAGAAGCTGTTGTTGCCAAGGGAACATCGAAGCATTACTGAATGCTAAAAACGCGTACGTCGCCAATGCGAAAATTGTCAAGCCATTTGTTTTTAAAATAGATTGTCATTTTCAATATTTTTATTTGCACAAAACAACTACTAAAATAAATTTGATTGCAAATTGAATCAAAATGACATATTATTATAATATTAGTAAATGTAATTGCACTTCCCCATAAAATTCCCATAAAAATAGTGATAACTGGTGTTAAAAACGTAAATTTGGACATGGTTGGAGATATTATAGATGGAGTGGAGATATTGCGTATAATGTTTCACCTCACCCCAAGCCTTCGGTAAGCAGGACGGTTGGCTCACATTAGTGAGAAAATTCATTTACTACCTAAAGATATTTTCAAACATCCATATTCATAACTGTACTCGAATCCACAGCCTGAAATCTAATAATAATATTTTTTTTAACATTTTATTATTTACATACATTATATGAACACAATTATACATAACAAATACCTTCTCGTACATAAAGTTTTTTTTAAATAATAATAATAACAATAACGGTTTACAACGTATATTATTATAAGTATACATAATGATAATTATTACAGATTTTTTTTTGCAATTTTACACTTTATATATACAGTATCAATGGATAAATCACTCTATTGGATACTTTTGTTACAGTTATTACATACATTACATACATTTGTTTACATATAATACATACATTAAATGCATTGGTTTACATGTGGTACGTACATTACATGCATTTGGTTACATATGATACATCTTGGATGAGAACTAATTTCTTTGCTTTCATCCTCAAAGCTTATATGTAAGCTTATCTGAGGATGACACCAGTTGGTTGTTATTTATTGTTTTTTTTTTGTTGCTGTGTTGGGAAGCTACGAAATCTATGACTGAGAAATTCGCGCGTACGCACACACCCACGCACGCACACACACACACACACACAATAACTTGGAATGTACTGATACGTCGCTGAACTTGAAGTCTGAACAAATATATTGTGTTTCATTAAGTTTGTATCGTGTCTGGGATGTAGAAGTTTCAAGTGGCCTTTCCGTAGTGGTTATTGTATTTATATGCGATATAATTAGTTGTCTGAGGTCTTGTTATGCGATATTTGTTTCTGACTGTCCTGTAGTTGGCATCGAAATAACGTTTTAGCAAAGCTGCATAGTGACATAAATGTTTTGCTGTCAGTATTTTGTATTCTGACATTGCAATGTATATAAGGTCGTTATTTTCTCTTTGTTACCAAAAGATCAGTTTTATCATTTTGTACTGTAGCGACATTAATCTATTTAATTTGTAGGGTGCACAGAAAGGATACGTTGTTATAGCGTATCTTAGTATATTTTGGCATAGTGCTTTGTATATTAGTGTTTTTAGGCGTATGGGAACTATGTCTTTTGTAGAGTTTTCCACTTATTGTTCGAAGTTTGTTGTGTAGATGGTTTATGTGCCTATTCCAGTTCATATCTACATCGAAGTAAATTTCAAGGTATCATCTTCGATACCTTCGAATACATTGCCCAAACAAATGCATATTTTTTTGGGCAATGCTTGCGTTATTATGTATGGATATTATTGCTGTATCGTCTGCGTATTGGAATATGTTACCTTTGAGTGGTAGCTGATTAATATCGTGCGTGTAAATGTTGAATAGAGTTGGGGAGAGTGCAGCTTCCTCTGGTACTCCACAGATTACTGGTAGCTCTCTGCTTTGGTTTGACCCGATACGTGTGATATGCTTTCTATTTTGAAGGTAGTTTGTAAACCACCTGTGAAGAGGCCCGTCTATTCCAACATGTCTCAGCTTTTTTAACAAAGTTTCATGTGTGAGTGTATCGAATGCTTTAGTTATATCAATGAAGACTGCCATTGCAATTTTGTTTTTGTATAAGGCAGTATTAATTACGTTTGTAAAGTCTCCCAAGAGAGATGTTGTTCCGTTAATTTTCTGAAAACCATATTGTGTTTTGGGGATAATAAGAAAGGTCTCTGTGTATGCTGTGAGTTTCTTCAGTATGATCCGCTCCATAATTTGATTGATAATTGGTAATGTTGCTATGGGTCTGTAATTGCTGATTAAATTTCTTTTTCCATGTTTGTATATGGGTGTGATTATGGCAGTCTTTAGCATATTTGGTATCTGTCCTGTTTTAAATATTTTATTTATTAATTTTAGTAGGATGGGATTAAAACTAGTTGCATGTTGCAGTACATCTCTAGGTCTTATACGATCAATTCCTGGGGCTTTGTTTGGTATGATTTCATGTTTTGCAGAGAGAAGATCTACTTCTTTTATGGTTGGGAACCATAATGTCTGTTTTGATTGTGGTCCAAGTAGAGGGTCACGTTTTGTGATTGGGGGAATATTTCTGTGCAGTTCTTGGACGGAGTCTGCAAAGTATTGGTTAAAGTCATTTGCTAGTTGTTGGATAGGCTTTGCGTCTTTCATGAAGCTGTGTTTTAACGGTTTCGGAGGCGGTGGTGTTGGGAACACAATCTAGCATCTCATTGATCAGATGCCAGGTGTGTTTCATGTTGTTTTGTGCAGAGGTTAGTTTGTCTCTGTAGTAGCTTCTTTTTGCATTTCTGATTTGTGTTGTAAGGCGATTCCTTGTTTTTAAATCTGTGTTATTTGGATATCGCTTTAATTCTTTCCATAAAGCGTCCTTTCTGTGTGTTTCTAGGAATAAGTTTTGTGTTATCCAAGGATTTTGTGTTCTTTTTGAACGAATTCGGACTTTCTTTGTACCTTTCTTATACATTTCCTCCAGTGTGAATTTAATGTTGTTGTATAAGATATCTACTGAATTTGATGCCAGGTGTTCCCCCCCCCCACCCCCCCCCCCCCCCACCCCCCCCCCCCCCCACCCCCCCCCCCCCCCACCCCCCCCCCCCCCCACCCCCCCCCCCCCCCACCCCCCCCCCCCCCCACCCCCCCCCCCCCCCACCCCCCCCCCCCCCCACCCCCCCCCCCCCCCACCCCCCCCCCCCCCCACCCCCCCCCCCCCCCACCCCCCCCCCCCCCCACCCCCCCCCCCCCCCACCCCCCCCCCCCCCCACCCCCCCCCCCCCCCACCCCCCCCCCCCCCCACCCCCCCCCCCCCCCACCCCCCCCCCCCCCCACCCCCCCCCCCCCCCACCCCCCCCCCCCCCCACCCCCCCCCCCCCCCACCCCCCCCCCCCCCCACCCCCCCCCCCCCCCACCCCCCCCCCCCCCCACCCCCCCCCCCCCCCACCCCCCCCCCCCCCCACCCCCCCCCCCCCCCACCCCCCCCCCCCCCCACCCCCCCCCCCCCCCACCCCCCCCCCCCCCCACCCCCCCCCCATCTTCAGTTTCTACTCGTGAGCCGAATGGGAATTATGAGCTTCTGAATGTTACTGAAGACCTCTGATGGTACTCGCTCTTCAGTTTGCACGTGATTGTCAGTTATATGATGCCCATTGAGGCATCTGATAACTAAATATAGAATATACTTAACTTCCTGACACACACACACACACACACACACACACACACACACACACACACACACACACACACACACACACGAAGCAAGCAAGTCAATCCTTTTGTGAGTGATATTCAGCTTTTAACAACATCTTTTTTCTTTCCTTTTTTTTTTTTTTATCATTTAGGTATAAGTCACGACGAAGAGGGCAGAAAACAGTACCTCAAATATCGCCTTCGTCGCGATCCGGAAGACAAATACCTCTTTCCCATGGTCAGCTCTTGGGAGTATGGCTGGCGTTATGGAGAACGTCCAATAGAGTTCGCGAGCCCAGCTCATGGTCATGTCGACATCATAAAGCACTCCTTTTACCGCCCGAATGACCCGCAGATACGACCAAGAAATGGGCAGGATTGAAGCACACGAGTGACAAATGTAAGTTACATTTCGTGATTAGCCAATATTCTATATAATGCAAACTTTTGTCACTCCCTACTACTGCTAATAATAATAATAATTGTGCAAGCTTTTGAAACTAGATCCGACGAAATAAGTTAATCCTTATTCCCCTAATTTTCTTATGTCTGTATATTGCATATGTTTCTTAAGTAAACGTTGTGTACTGTTTGTGAGTAATTTAATTTCAGATTTATCCTTTAATCTCTCTTGAACCCAATTCTTAGTCAGTCTACATAACGTTTCCATTTTATTTTTATTTTCAGGCCACAACACGAAAGAATGTCCGACTTTCTTTTCCAGTTTTACTGTACAAAACCTTTCCTACTTCAAGATAATTTTTCGCTTATCCAGTCTGCAAGTTCACCAATATTTTTTTACGGCTTACAGTTATGTAGAATAGACTTTTCCAAAAAAAAAACAAAAAAAAACACGTAAATTTACTTTAGTGAAATAAAACTGCTGAAAAAAGAAAAGTTTTTTCGTACTAAGCGTTTTGAATAGTAATATTATAATTATCTTTAGACGACTTTATATATTTTGAAATCGAATTTTTCATATTTATAGTGGTTATTTCTGATCAAATTTTATTAAAATTTGATTCGTGCTAATTCATTTACTTTCAAGAGAAAGTTAGCTTCATTTCACCATGGCGGGAACTAAACTTTCTGGCATCTATGCAAAATTAATTATGCGCCTTTTTTCATTTAAATTTTTGTAAATCACTGCATTTTTTTTATTTATCTACTTTTGAAAATTTATGCTTTTATAATTTGTTTTTAAATTTCAGCCTTCGTATTGAAAAGCTTTTTAGATTTTCCTTATGGCGAAGATATGAGCTATGTCATATCTTCGCCATACTTCGGTTTGTATGTAATCGTACAGCTTAATTCAGAGGACTTCTGAAAAAGGCAAATAACTCGTTGCCATGGCTTCACTTTGTTAACTTTGCTATTCACAAGTATACATTCTGGTGCATCTCAACAACTGAAATTTATCGGAATCCTACCACCTATCGTAATATATGCGAGTATGGGCATATTTGATATTTCATAAAGATTTTTGTAATCTAGTTTATAGAATAATATACAATTATAGATTTTATTATTATATACTAAAATTAGCAATTTAATAATTATATAATATTCTACTATTAAATAGTTAATATAATATTAACTATTTAATATTTAATGGCTGAACATTTTGACAAACCAGAAACAGCAATTTTAACAGTTGTGTGAGACAAAATTTTACAACGAATAAATGCTACTTAGTAAATCTCCACAAGATCCCGGTATGGATTTGTTTTTAGCTAATAATTTGTTATACTCTTTAGTTGGTTTTATTTTAGATATAAGAAATAGTTTTGCTGCTGTAAATGAAGAAGCGAATTTATTATCAGATGAGACAAAATTTAAAGATGAGATGGAAAGAGTGAAAAACAAAAAAAAAATGTCTCACAAAATTTCACAATCTAATGATGAGATTACTCGCATATTACATTGAAAAGAAAATTTCGCTGTGAACATTTGCAATGTCATTTGCGATAAGCTAATTTTGGAAATTAATGAAAGAGCAAAAAGCTATTTAGACAGATATGTTTGTCATTTTTTTTTTTTTTTTTTGAAGAAAGATATAGCTTAAGACAAGCACAAGACTAATATTAACAAAATTTTACAATCTTATGGGGCTGATATTGATTCAGAAAAATTTATTGGTGAAGTTAAGTAATTTTTAATAATGATAAAGGAAGAAAATTTTAATTGTTTCAATTAAAATATGTACAAATTTATAAACGATCGGTTAAGGTCTACTTTTCCGAACGTAGAAACAATTCTAAAAATATTTTTGAGGATGTCTATTTCAAATGCAAGTTCTGAACGCTTATTTTCAGTGTTGAAACCAATAAAAAAATTAAGAAGCAACTCGCTTCCAAGTAATTTTATAAACTTGATTTTTTATACATATTAAGGATACCAAGTAATTTTATAAAGTTGGATTTTTACTCCTTCTCCCAAGTAAGCAAAACAGTTAAGTTTGCGCCTGAACGTAGTTCAAGTCTAAAGGTAGTGCAACACCAGGGCAACTCGTTGTAAAGGTGGGTAAAGCTCTGATTACTATTCTTAGTATTTCCCATAATGCAAATCTCACTAAGAGATGTATACTGTTATACATTATGGGTGTGGGAGGGGGTCACTACCCATACCGGTTTCAACCTTTTTTGAGGTCTCCTTAGTGAGTAGCAGACCCTGAAGTACCAATGTTTAACATAACATAATATCATTGGCGAGAAGGGTGAAGCAAGATGCTTTTATTTCCCGTTGTCTGATAGGGAGGACGAATTGAAGGAAAGATTTATGAGCTGTGAGCTCGCCCTGGGGGGGGGGGCACGGAGATTAGTTATTGTTGCTAGTATTTAGGGTGACTTTTGGCCTCTTGTATTTGAAGAGGTCAGTCAGTTTCGTCATAATTTGCTGCCTGTTTAACTAGATCGTTGGGGTGTGTAGAGATCTTTGAGAAAAATTTTTCCGCTGTAGTTAGTAGGAAGGAGTAGATGTAAGGGATGTTTGTATCTCTATGCAGTTGGACGTTCCTTACAAACCACGGTGCATCCAAGATCATGCGCAAACACTTATTTTGCACTCTCTGTAACCTGAAGATGTTGGTGTTGGATGTGTGGCTCCAGGCTGGAGATGTATATGTTACTATGGGGCGGATCGTCAGCAGGTAGAGGAGTACTTTGATTCTGGTATTTAGCTTGCTTTTTCTATTTATTAGAGGGTAAAGTTGTGCGATGGTTTTAGATGCTTTCGCGCATAAGGCTTCGATGTGTGGGTTGAACGTTAATCTTTTGTCTAGAATTACCACAAGATATTTTGTTTCTGTTTGCCAGGAGATTTTGGTGTTGAATAGATACAGGTCCCCCTTGGGAGTTGCCAATCTTCTGGTGAAAAGTATCGCTATCCTCTTTTGGGTATTCACTTGTAATCTCCATTTGGAGAACCATTGTTCTACTTTTAGTAGGTTTTCTTGCTATTTTTTGCGACGAGATGTGGTTGTAGAGATCTGGCAAGTACTGTTGTGTCATTCGCATAGAGTGCTAAGGTGGCTGACATTGGGTTGTGTGGGATGTCTGCCATATATATATATCAAGAATAAGATCGGTGTCAGTAGGGAACCTTGGGGAACTCCCGCAGATATCCATCGCTGACTGGAAACTATACCGTTTATTTTCACTTGTATGTGTTTGTCCTGGAGGTAAGATTTAATTAGGTGGACGATTCTCGATGGTATGCCTGCTGAGATGAGTTTGTGTAGCAATCCGAAGTGCCATATCTTATCAAAAGCTTTCGCTATGTCAAGGAAGACTGCTCCAGTGTGCTGGTGCCAATTGTAACCGGTGGTGATGTACTCAATTATCCTATGAATCTGTTGAGTAGTACTGTGATGTTGTTTAAAGCCAAATTATTCCTTTGGAAGGATATTTAACTCGTTTACTGAGGCTTGAAGTTTGGAGAGGATGATTTTTTCGGCAATTTTGCCTAAGTTTGAGATTAGGCTTATGGGTCGATAGCTTTCAGGCAGGTGTGGATCTTTACCTGGTTTATACACTGGAACCACATATGCGACTTTCCAATAGCTGGGGAAATAGTTAAATCAGAACATGGCGTTGATTATGGTGGTGAGATGTATGACAGCTCTTCGGAGCAGCAGCTTAATTATTCTATTTGTTATGCCATCTGGGCCAAGGGCTTTTTTATTCTTTAGAACTTCATAGATTTCCGCTGGTGAGGTGTTTGCAGGTTTGTTGTTGCAGGTGTCGGTGAGTTTTAGTGCATGTATGACATGGAGGTGGATTTTATAGACATGCTTGATGTCTAAGTTGTCGTATGTAGGGCTACACTGTTTTTCTAGTTTCTTTGCTATCTCTTCAGTTTTGTCTGTGTCCGTGTGTACTAGGCCCCTGTGTGACTTGAGCGGGGTAAGAAATTTGTTTTTGTTTCTAAGGCTTCTTAATATGTTCCAGATGGAGTGTTTGCCGGGTGATATAGAGGCTAGTTTGGCTTCCAGTGTTTCGTTCCTGTGAGCTTTAAGTGCTTCTCTAACTTCATTGTTTACTTTGTTGAGGATCTTTTTATCATGAGGTGCACGGGTGTTGTGGTACCTTTTTCTTGCTTTACTTTTGTCCGTAATTAAATCCATGATGTCTTCGGGTAGTCGGTTTGGCTTAAGATTGGTTTTGGTAGAGGTGACAACTTTTATTGCTGTATTGATTTTCTGGGTCAGGCTTTTGACAGCATTTTCAATTTCTTTCATGGATCTGATGTGAGGGACACTTCCAATGTGTTCCGATAGTACTTCTGGTAGTTTTTTCCATGAGATGATGGAGTGGGGGGAGGCAGCTGTTGTCCTTGCTTTCCCAGCTGGAGCAGGATTGGATTGTGATTGGATGTCAGCATTTAAAGATTCTAGGCTCTACTGCAGCTTAATATTTTGAAGGATAGCAATGTCAAGTATGTCGGCTATGCCATACGTACTATGATGTGTTGGTTCTGCAGGGCCTGCCACCACTGCATAGTCTGAACTGGAGTAGCTGAAGAGTGTGTAGCCGTTTCTGTTCGTGGTTTTGCTGTTCCATGCAAGGTGTTTCACATTTAGGTCACAGGCAATGGTGACGTGTTCATTATTTCCTAGGACGGCATCCAGATCTGAATGTAGTAGATTGATTGATGGAGGGTTGTAAGCAGCACAAAGTGTTAGTTTCCCAGCTGAGGTAGTGGGTACTACTATTCCTGTGAGCTCTAAATTTCTGGTTGAGGGGCTGGTTACAGAGTGGTGATCGATGTGGCTTTTTATGAAAACGGTGGTGCCACCTTCTCTGTAGTTTATTCTGTCGTTTGTGTGGAGGAGGTATCTTCTAACTTTGGAGTTGTCTGCTGGTCTTAAGTGGGATTCGTTTATTAAGATGATGTCTGGGTTGTATCTCACTGCGAATTCTTGGAGTTCCAGAATCTTGTTTCTAAGTCCGTTCGCGTTCCAAGCAATGATCTGTAGGGAAACTGGTGTGCTTTTGTTTTTATGCATTTATGAGAGCGTCTAGGATGGATTGGGTTTCTTGTAGAAATCTTTTTCTAGAGTCTGATATGGGGTTAAATTTGCTGAAGTCTTGCAGCATATTTGTGATGATGGCTGCTAAATTTGGGTGCTATTGTCCCTGAGTGACCTTTGTTGAGCGGACTACATCTGCGTAGGTCTTCGTCTGCCGTTTGAGGTTTGCTTCGATCGGGGTTTTTCTGGTTGCGGCAGTTGGTTCTGTGTCGTGTTTTGTCGACCTCTGGTGGGTTGAGGAGCTGGGGCTACTGCTAATGGTTTTTGTAGATTAGTAGAGGGAGTCGATCGTCTGTTTTTTGGGTGTTGTATACATCCTTTGTAGTTTGTTGGATGCGGGGCCCCCGCAGTTTGCACATTTAGCCGGAGTGGATTTTGGCTTGGTGCAGGTATATGTGGGGTGGCTCTCACCGCATTTTAAGCACTTGTATTCGGCTTTACATAATCTCTGGGCATGACCATACATTTTGCACCTGTGACACTGTCCTGATGAGGTCCTTTTTCTTAGTGGTTCTGGGCTGATTTTTAGCCCGCAAATTGATGTTAGGTCATATATGTTTTTGTATGCCTGGTTGATCTCTATTAAGACGAGTGGCATCGGACTTTTGTCAGCTCTGGTCATTCTGTTGACCTTGATGGGTGAAAGACGGAGAACCACGTTCAGGCTCCTCTCGGAGTCGAGGGTGAAAGTGTGGTATTGTACACCTTTATTGTCTAGCTCCTTTGTGAATCTGAGATAGTCCATTATAGTGGCGGGTTGAAATTTGATGCCATGGTCTAAATTCTTTGCTGTTGTGTATGCTATCTGTAGACCATAGTAGACCTTAGTTCCATCCACCTGTTCTTTTCTCTTAAGATAATTGGAGGCAATTTCTCTTTAGTGGAGGCAGGAGGGTCAGAGTTGTGTCCGTCTTCCTCCATACCTTCATCTGTGGGTGGTTCTGTCGTCTGGTCTGTGTTTTGCGTTTTTTCCGCTGGTGGGTCTCTCCTTGTTCCTGGGGGGGGGGGGGGGTCCTCTCTACTAGCAGTGTCCTCGCTTTTCTCATCGTCCCTCGTTGTGGAGTACAGGTTCAAGTATCCTGGCCATTCCAGTTCAAAGTTTTTAGCAATTTTTTGAGTAGGCTTAGCGCCAAACCTTTGTCTAGTGTTTCTATCAGGGCGTCGGTGTCTATTTCGGTCATAATTACGTCTAGTAGGTTTTGATGGTGATTGGTCAATTACTAAAACTGAAAATTAATAGCGAAATCTTACATTTCGCTGAGCGAATCTCAATCAAAATCCACTCCTTTGTATTGAATGCACCTGGTAAAGTTTTCCACAAGTTTGCTTTCTGCGATAGCTACCGTTAAAATCCAATGATATTTTCTTTATATATATATATATATATATATATATCATATATATATATATATATCATATATCATATATCATATCAATCAACAATCAAATTTTGCAGCATCTAAATCAAAGTCTCTCCAATTCTAGCTTCCAGGCTGTCTTATGTAACACAGGTACAAGGCTATTTCATACCAACGTTTTTAGTAATACAGAGCTTTATCAACTTTACCTATACAAGTTGCTACAAGGTGCTTTTACTTTGAATAAGAAACTCTGGATGAGATAAAGATATGAAAAGTTTTTTATCTTAGAAATAATATATATTAAGGATACCAAGTAATTTTATAAACTTGGTTTTTTACTCCTTCTTCTAAGTAAGCAAAACAGTTAAGTTTGCGCCTGAACGTAGTTCTAGTCTAAACGTAGTGCCCTGGTGTTGCACTACCTTTAGACTTGAACTACGTTCAGGCGCAAACTTAACTGTGTTGCTTACTTGGAAGAAGGAGTAAAAAACCAAGTTTATAAAATTACTTGGTATCCTTAATATATATTATCCCCAAGGTCGTTTGAACAGTTTAGTTTTTTTTTTTTCTTATCTGCATAAATTTTACGATAACAAGCAAAATGACTCTCCAGACCTCGGCAAACAAGCAACAAAACATAAAAAAAAAAAAACACTGCAAATATAAGTGGATATTGAATCCAACATTATTTCATAACCGAATATTGAAACTACAAGAGTTTCGTGCGGAATATATAGAAACTATAAACGTTTTGGCGGATGCAAGCATAAACAACCTTATGGGCAACTCGTAGTAAAGGTGGAGTAAGCTGTAGATCAATTTTCTTAGTATTTTCCATAATGTAAAACACATCTCCTAAAGGACACGCATGATAAATAAGCCTTTGACTCTATTTCAGTAATACATGATGGTTTATTTATTTTCAGTTACAATCTAGAAATTATTGAACAAAGAATAAAAAAAATCACCTAAACCATACTATACTGACATCAGAGGTCGCGGTATCTCTCAGATACAATTTACTGTCAAAATCACAAAACTTTACATAACATGTGTTAAACCAAACTGACAGCAAAACACAGTGCGGAATATCACTCTTAACATAAGAATACACAGCTACTCTGACCTCCAAGCTATACGCTGAATTGTGTAAGAATATTTATATTAAACATTTTGCATGAATCTGTCAGATCAGCTGCGAGCTCCGCAGGGTTAAAGGCGCATTAATGAAAACTCTTGTCCCGTATATCAAGGGATTGCCGCAATTAATTTCGCTGCGTTAATCAAATCCCGCGTTAAGCAAGGATACCATATATATATATATATATATATATATTTTTTTTTTTTTTTTTTTTTTTAATGCAAATATATGTATACCAATGTTGTGTTATTTTTAGTTTATTAAAATGAGTTATTATGGAAATGTCGACTTTTATTTTCAATAAACTTAAAAAAAAAAAAGCGTATGAATTTGATTAACTGAAATAGTTTATAGTTTTTGGGGCCACATTATAATGTTGCACCTAGGGCCTCAAAAACTATAAATGCGGCCCTGCCGCTGTGCATCTACATTTTGCAGGTTGGAATCGCTGAATTCCTCAGAAAGAGATTTAATTAACTCTTGGAAGTTATCATTTGTCAATCTCATTAAAACCCAGATGCTGAAATTTCCTCACAATTTAGCAAGTTCCTCGCAACATTATCCATTTCATTTGAAAAGCCTCTAAAATAATTTGCACAATGTGGAAGAATGTGCTTCCAAACGGCTTGCATATTGCTAGCAGTAATTTCATTCCAAGATTGATGAATATTTTCAATAGCAGATTTAAGATTAAATTTCTTCCAGAATTCTACTAATGTCATAGAATTCTCTCCAGATGCTTCAATTCTATTCAGTTGTTTAAATGTTCTTCTCAGGTAGTATGCCTAAAAGGTTACGATAATCCCCTGGTCCATAGATTGCATGAGAGAAGTTGTAATGTTCTCACACAACGAATCCGGTGAAGTAGGGTGACCAGGTGCGTTATCTGAAATAAGCAGAACTTTAAAATCAAGATAATTTCGTTTGCAAAAATTCTCAATTGTTGGACGAAAATAACTTGTGAACCAGCTTTCGAATAAAGCTTTGGTAATCCATGCTTTCTTGTTAGACTTCCAAATAATGGGGAGGGAAGCTTGATTAATGCCTTGAGGAGCCCTAGGATTTTGTGCATAGAAGACTCATTCTATCCTTTGCGACTTTATAGCCAGGCTGAGATTCTGTGATTTGGCTAGAAAAGTATTGGAAGGCATTCGCTTCCAAAAAAAAGGCCAGTTTCATCGACATTAAATTTTGTTGGTCACAATAGCCCCCTTCTTTCACAATTTTCTTCAAAATCTCTGGATAATTTGCGGCCACCTCCTTATCTGCACTTGCAGCTTCTCCTGTGATTCAAACATTATATAGACTATTTCTCTTTTTGAAATACTCAAACCACCCAACACACTAGCGTGGAATTCTTCTTTATCATCATTGATAGCCCTTTCTTTCAAGGTTGCAAAGAGACTTGATGCTTTTATAAGGTCAGTGTTTAGCGGGATTCGTATCTGGCTAGAATGTTCGATCCATGTAGAAAGAATTCTCTCTAATTCAATCATTATAATACTTTGATTTCGAGGGGCCCGCATGCATGATGAACTTGAAGCAGGCCTTATCTTTCCCTTTGTATTCAGAAGCTTTGCTTAAATTTGCTCTTATAGTTGATTCACCCATTGTGTGTTCTTGTCCTATCTTTGCTCTGGACTAGACTTGTTCATTTTTCTTTATTTCAAGTATTTCTTCCAATGAGATTGCTTTTCGAATCTTTTTGACACGTCCATTTTTTTGCTCACTAATTCTGTTACTCATGATGAAAGGTTGGGAAAATATTTTAATATAAAAAAAGTAACGAAAATAATTGCAAAGGAGGCACGAGATATGATCAGCAAAATGCTATGTAATTAGCAGAAAGACGTAAATTTTGGCGGTAAATTTGGAACATAGTGTACATGGAAATAGTGCAGTATGCCATTAAAAATAACTTTGTAAAATGTTTTAAATCGTTAACGAAATTATTTCATCCTGGTGAGTGATTTTTTAAAATAGTTAGCCATAAACAATGGAGATAGGCGCACTAATCGAGTTTTAGAGGCACATGAATTGAATTTTGGTATAGAAAAATAATGACGCACTAATTGAAAACGCACTAATCGGAGACGCATTAATCGAGGGATTCCTATATGGAAGAACAACATCAAGGAATTCCACAAAGCTCAGTATTAGGACAGTTACAATTCTAGCTGATGATATTATTGTAAATAGGTAGTAAGAACATATTGAATTATTTGAGGATTATTAGGAACTTTACTGACGTTCTGACTCTTCATGTTGATTTGTTTGGTCTGGAAAGGTAAGTAAATATATGGGAATGCCAGTTTAATATAGCTAAGTGATCAGGAGTTTAAAGTTCGAGACATGAACTTCCAAAATAGTGAAGATAACATAGGATGGTCACAACAGAGAGGAGGATACTGTCCTGCACAGATATGGATTGGTTGTTCGTCTATTATTTAAAGACAAGATCAGGCAATAACGAAACTGCTATGCAAACATCTGGTCATCTGAATTTCGAGATGGAGAGCGTGTATCAAAAGTGATAAGAAAGATGGTATCGGCGCTATGAAGTACTCCTGAGTGGGGGGGGGAAGGGTCATCTGCAGTTTAGTACATAGACGGAGACGAATAAGTTATTGGGGTATATATATTGAATGGATGTTTTAGATGTTTTCCAAAGGTAAAAGGAACAGGAAGAGGCCATCCCTAGAAATTGATCAAGAAGTAAGGAGTAACATCCTTGAATGGAGAGTGGTAGATGTGCGAAATGTATCGTCTGAGAAGGTGGTGAGAGTGCAGAAGGTGAATCAAATGAAGGCGTGAATGTAGACTTTGTGGTGTCTGAAGATGTTCTTCTCGTTTGCTAATAAAATGATGAATCTTCTGGTTCCATGGAGCGTCTGTAATAACAATATCTTTCTACAAACAACAACAACAAGAAATAAAGACTTGTACGCAGTCAACACTATCTGGAATTTGCTAAACATGAGACATTTCACTTCCCCTGTGTCCTGACAAGAATCTGGGAATAGTGCAGCCCAGTGTGAAATTTTCACCATGAAATGTAATATTGATATTTCAGAATGAAAGTTCAAAATGCATCCACCAATTGGAAATGATTGATGTAGGAATATATCGCCGTTTGCTCTTCTGTGTATGGCTGACGATATCTGATGTATTTAACCTACGAAACACGCACGGATGCCGTGGTGGAACACTTTTGCAGTGGAAAGTTCGACATTCAAGTCCCATTCTTTACGTCAGCGCTTCCCAAACTAAGTTTTGTTGAGCGGGGCAGTGAAATAATGAAAACAAATTGAAAATGTTTTAAGACTAAGTAGTTTCTTTATCTTAAAAGAAACGTATTTAATTTTTATTATTTATTTTTTGTTATTTTTTATATTTTAATTGAAAAAAATCACACGTTGGTGTTGGTTCACAAATTTTGCTTCCTGCGTATTTCGGCCATTAATGAATATTAGTAAATCTATGCTTGTTCCCATAAGTTTCATTTCAAAGCAGAAATCTAATAATTGCAGTTTCAAATATTTCACCTGATATTAGTGTAGCAATATTGAAACACATCCATCACATTAAATTGTTATTAAACTTCTTTTATGTTTTTAATTCTTTCTATATTACTAATCGTTTTACGTTTCATGTGCTTGTACTGCAAATGTACAATAACAATATATCTGTCTATATAAAAATATGAGAAAATGTATATGTAAGATGCGAAAAATGTAATATTTGCATTTCTTCTTCTTATTGTGCTATCTTCTATCGAAGGTTAGCGACCATCTTGGCGAACAAACTGCGCTCTTGTGCTAATCTGAGCAGTTGTGCACTGCTCTTTCCTGTCTACATCTTGATGTTGTCAAACCATGATATTCGTTTTCTTCCTCTAGTTCCTTTGCCATCAATTCTTCCTACCAAAATACTTTGTAGAAGTTGGTATTTGCTGTTTCTCATGATGTGGCCAAGATATGATGTTTTTCGTTTCTTGATTATTTGTACAAGATGTTTAGCTTTGCCAATGGATTTTAAGACATCTTCATTGGTAATTTTTTTCTGCCCATGATATCTTTAGCATTCTTCTGTATAGCCACATCTCAAAGGCTTCGATTTTCTTGATGGTTGTCGCCTTCAATGTCAATGTTTCAACTCCATAGAGCAGAATAGACCACACGTAGCATTTCAGCATTCGGCATCTGACTTCCATGTTTAGGTCTTTATTGCAGAATAGTGTTCTCATTTTCATGAAGGACTGCCGTGCAACTTCAATCCTTGTCTTCATATCTATTTCTGGATCCCACCGTTCATTAAGCCAGCAACCAAGATATTTATATCTTGACAATTGATCGATATTTTTCCCAATGAGTGTCAGTTTCATTGATGAGGTTGGATGTTTGCTGATTATCATGTATTTTGTCTTGTTGATGTTTATATTTATTCCCATTCTTTGGCTTTCTATGTATACTCTGTCAATGAGTTTTTGGAGATCCATAATATTATCTGCAATTAGCACGGTGTCATATGCATATCGTAGGTTGTTAACAATCTTTCCATTTATTGTGATTCCTTCTGGATATTCTTCCAATGCTTTTTTAAAGATTACCTCTGCGTATATGTTGAATAGGAGTGGTGAGAGCACACATCCTTGTCTCACTCCTCTTTTGATGCTAATATCACTGGTGATAATGTTGTCTAATTGAACGGTAGCTGACTGATTCCAATACAGATTTCTTATTAGTCTTATGTCTTGATCGTCTAGCCTTATTTGTTGAAGGACTTCTATTAAGTTAGTGTGTCTGACTTTGTCGAATGCTTTTTTAAAATCTATGAAACACATAAAGACAGATTTCTGTTTTTCTATGCATTTTTGTATTAATATTCGGGTACAGAAAAGAGCCTCTCTAGTACCAAAACCATTCCGAAAGCCGAATTGTGTTTCACTTAGAGTTTCTTCACTTTTTCTATAAATGCGATTCTGAATTACTTTCAAAATTATTTTTAATGTTTGGCTCATTAGACTTTGATTTTTGCAATATACGCTGTGTATGCTTTGTATTGAATATGAATACAATAAATATTATAATAATAATATATGTCGATATTATGATTTTTTTTCCAAGGGGGCCGTGAAATATTTGAATTTTCCAAAGGGGGCCCTGACATCCAGAAGTTTGGGAAGCACTGATTTACGTCACGACTGATGTCTACTTTCACCCAAAGACCAGGCATGCGACATCCATGATGCTCACTAGCAGTCGCTGAGTGTTTGAATGAAATGCCTTCTGCTATTGCTATAGATGCTTTCGACTTGGTCTTTATCTGAATGCAGCTGAGGAAAGTATTTAAAGCTCATTGTGCAATTTTCCTCTCGCATTTTAAATGCAGGAAATTAGTAAGCTACCTTAAGAAAATAAAGATCCCTTACCACGAAATTTCCTCAAGAGGAAATTTCTTAGAGGAAATTTCGCAGACGAACAAACAACATCTTGAAAACCTAATCAGAACATCACATTTAATATTAATGCGTGTATTGTCTTTGAAAGAATTAATAATAAACTGATAAATCATCAGAAAATCCCAATGTAAAGTGTTCAGAAAATTCCATTGTAAATTGTTCAGAAAATTCCATTGTAAATTGTTCTATATGCGCAAATCAAACAAAGAGTTCCTTTTTAGGCTCATGTCTCTAATAGATTAATCGTAGTTAATGAGATTAAACAAATGATTTTTATTTACTGAAATAAGATAAATTTACATTAACTAATTCTGTACAGATTTTTTTTATTTATATTTCAAAATACCAATATATATGCTAAGCACATTCTCCCGCTCAAAAAAATATTATATTTGAACAGAGATTTGCACAAATAATTACACTTCAGTTGTATTTAATGTAAAAAATATGTAATAAAAATATTTAATGAAGAAAAGTTAAATTTAAATGTTTTACGATAACAGGTTTAATCCTGAATCGGTCTTATTTTTAATATAGCTCGTGAACAGATAAATTTTAAGAGTTTGGAAAGTAACGTCAACTAAAAAAATATATGGATAAAGAACAGAATAATAAAATAAAACCATATTTTATTTTATTTTTTTTTTATTCGGTTCTTTGTGATATTCGAAGTTATGAGGTAGACATATGGTAATGAAAAGAAATTTATTACAGGGGTATTTGTGCAATGCTATTTTTTTCCATTCGACAGAAAATAAATGAGCAAGTCCCATACCTAAACATATAGGTTTTTCCCTCCGACAAAAAAAATGGTCTGAAAAAAACCTCCAGTTAAGCGAAAAAATTATTTGATGGTGGGCTGGATTCAGTGAAGTGAATAGGATCTGCGAAATTCAGTTCGATATGAGTGCTGGAGGTGCCGAGTAGTACTCTAGCAATAATAATTTGTTCCACATGGCGTTAGCTTTCCGGTTACATTTCTGTTAATCAGGGCCGGCGGAAGCGGGCTTAAAGAGCATGCGGTGCATGCGGGCGCCGCTACGATGGATGCGCCGCCTCCAGGGAGCGGTTCATAAGTTAATTTTTAAGAAACAAAATTTTTATCATAAAAACAAAAAAAAAGTCTTAGAATGATCATTATTAAAATAAATAAGGCCAGATACACCGGATAAAACTTTTAAAAAAGTGTATATTGCCGCCTCTTTGATCAGCCGGCTGGTTACAATTTGCAGCTAGAGCAGGCTAAATTCTTGCCTGTAGAATGTTGTGTCTACTGCAATCTATCTAAAGTGAAACGATGAACGGTTTTTATGCGCAGAAACAAATTTTCGTACAAAACATTTTTTGCTAGTTAACCAGTCGTATGGTACGCATCTCAGTAGGCTACTAACAGTAGCGCAGTGTCGACTATTGTCGAAAACTTAAAAATATTCTCACAAGAGTATCGATCAGATACAAATTTTAAAGAAGTTCTAAAAACGGAAAAGAACTGAGTGAAGAGGTGGATGGAGAACAAGAATTTAAAACTGGTACGGAAGTTCGACGACGAAAGAAGACACGACAATTTGACTACGAGCATCATGACGAAACGCCACAATCACCAGAAGATACATTTAGAGTGAATGTGTTTTATACACTTCTAGACGTAGCAATGTGTTCGTTAATAGAACGTTTTGAACAACTAAAAACATATTATGATAATTTAAATTTCTTGTATAGATTACTACAAATTAATAACGAAGATTTACGAAAAAATTGTGACGATTTAGAGATTCTCTTGAAGGACTGCGACAATAAAGACGTAAATGCAATAGAACTATATGACGAGTTATGTGCTTTCCGGGATATTTTTCGGAAGGATAATTTAAATATTCAAAACTCGATATTCTTAATTTTATTGTGTCCAATAATTTATCTTTCCCTAACTTTTCAATTGCTTTAAGAATACTATTAACCTTGCCTGTTAGTGTAGCGAGCGGGGAACGTTCCTTTTCCAAGTTGAAATTGATTAAAACCTACTTAAGAACAAGTATGTCACAAAAAAGGCTTGTTAGTTTGGCGTTAATAGCTATTGAAAATTATACATGTGCGGAATTAGACGTTAAGACCATTATTTATAATTTTGTGAATATGAAATCAAAAATATTGAAATTTTAATTTAAAAAATTTCAAGTATATTTATGTAATTTAATTTATTTTCTGTTATTCTGTAAAGTTGTCATTTTTTGAATACTTATATTAAATATTCTAATTATTTCTGAATTCTTTTCTTATTTTCTCATCTATTTTGAGTTTCTTTTATTTTTCTAAAAGATAGTTCCACTTATAAAAATTATTAAAAAATGTTTTACAAGTTACTAAGAATTTAGTAACTTGTAAAATGCAAGAATTTTTTAAACTTTAGTTCAAATAAATTTTAACTTTAATTAAAATTCATTTTAATTAAAGTTAAAAGTTTGTTAGCAATTCGGGTCGGTGAGAAGGTTATAATCCCTGTATCATTATATTCAACGATTAAAGTGAAGTGGCTTTATCAAAATTTGCTTTAACTTTTGAGAATTTTTTGAATATTCTGGTTTTTAACGATTATCCTGCTTAGTCAACACTCCCGGTTCGTTACATTTAGCGAACCAACGTGTGGCTGGCTGTTACGTCAAAATTTATTTAAGAAATTTCAAATAATTAAAATTTTTATTATCGTAAAAGAACCACACTCTCTCGGATCGTTACAGGGGCGCTTAGCTAGAAATTGCATGCGGGCGCCAAAGACCCTAGCGCCGGCGCTGCTGTTAATGATAACAGAGAAATAAATCTTTTTTCCATTCATCTCACATCGTAGCCTATATCGAGCCATCTTGCACAATCCGTAATGAAACTGAGATGATTTAGTAAACAAGAAGTCAGCAAATCCTTGTTATCACTGTAAGTGAACCGCTTCACAAAGTTGTAATGTTTATAGGTTTTATGAAATAACAGAAAGTCAACTTTTATGTATTTATTAGGGGGTTCTTCCCCCGTAACGCTCTCCCCCCCCCCCCCCCGAGTCCGGACTGGTAGGAAGGTTCTCCTTGAATTCTGATGACTCGAATTTTGAAGACTCGAGACTCAGGGTTTCCCCTGAGTTTCAAAACGTTTCATATAACTTGACAAAAAACGTGACACAAAAACGTTACCAAAAAAAGGCTTATCATTTTATATCATAGGGCAGATTTAATTTTGCTAAAGATGTTTAAACCACTGTTTGCATTTAAAGGGAAAAATTCACGACTGTTAGTTACGTGAAACAAAAGCTCACACATTTTGTCTATCGCTGCGAAAACGCTTTTCTAGGGCCAAATTCAAAGGCCTAAAAAATGAAATTATTGGGCCTTCATGACAACAGCAGTTGTATCCACATTATCTACTGGATGGGTAGAAAGGTGTTCAGCCGAATTGCCCATCATATTCTCGATGTGGATATTGGTCCGGTGTGTGTGTGCGTGAAGAAATGATACGTCAGTGTGAAACTTTCCCTTCTCACTGGCGACACCATAACTATTCTTAGAATGCCAGAAATGTTTCCGACTTCTGTCAACTTCCAATCTGAGTGTTTTGACTAAAGACAGAATTAAAGCCATTACTTATATATAAATAAATAAAACAAATAAAGTGAACAAAAGTCGCATTTGGTAATAATCGCCTTCCCAGAGGCAACTGACACACACACACACACACAGATATCAGTGACGTCGCGTGCCCATTCCTATGTGCTGTCGTGTCAGTTTCACCGTTTTTGCATATTGCATTTTTATCGACGTATGAAGTTAAAAGAGTGTATTGCATCAGCGTTCATCTTAAGTAGTCCAATAGAATTAATTGTAGAATAACTTTGAATATTTTAATTTATCAATTAATATAATTTTAAATATGGAAAGCATAAAGGTCAAATGAACAATAGCTATGCTTCAGGCGCACCGTTTATTTGAGAAGCACGAAGGGTTTACGCTTCGTGTTGAGATTAGAATATCATTGGCAAATACTAGAATAAGAGACAGAAAATTTGAATTTTGATGCGAGTTTTAAATACTGCCATTTAGTACGCACAAAAAACGGAAAAAGTTAACACTTGGGAACTTATTATTTTTCCGGATTGATCCAGAGAAAGGCTGAAATAACTCGTTGTAATTACTTATTATACACAGGTTCTAACTTCATAATCATCGTCACGAACCATGGGCTCACTACCCTTTGGTGTCCGATGTCTCTGTATCGCCTGTACACCCATTCCACGTCAGTCCTTTATGTCGTCTATCAATTGTCTGTATGGTCTACCTCTTCTGTTCACACCATCCATAATACCAAACATGAATGTCTTTATCTTCTGTTCCTCACTCATTCTGCAGATGTGTCCAAATAATTGCATCTTCCGTTCTATAATCTTCTGCATTAGATTCTCCTTTGGTTGTATTCTTCCGATAGAACTCTTCAGTTGTGATTTTCTGTACCCAACCTATTCTTAGAATCTTCGTGTGACAAGTTCTTTATTTCAAATGCCTAAATTCTTTTTCTTGATTCCTTATTTATTACCCACGTTTCAGATCCATACAGTACATCGCTAAAGTTGAATGTTTCCAGCTCCCTTAGTTTTGTTTGCAGGCTGATCACTTTACTTTTCCAGAGTTATCCATGGCCTTCAGATTTGTTCTTCCCTTTGCAATCCTGGTCTTTATTTCTTCTTTTTTACAGTCGAAATCACACATAATTTTACTTCCCAAATATATTAACCGGTCTACATTTTTTATATCAATTCCGTCCAGTTGTATTTTTTGTTTCATGTTCTTCTCACCAAAATACCATTGTATTTTTTTCCAAGTTCATAACAAATCCAAATCTCTTTCCTTCTTCATTTAACAAGTTTCAATGTTTCTGTTGTTCTCTTTCGTCTTCTTCCATAATAACAATGCCGTCTGCAAATCTCAGATTGTTAATTCTCATCGCATGTACCGATATTCCTTTCGCACCTTCCTTCATTTTATCCATTGCTCTTTCTAAATGTGGGATGAAAATGCTTGGTGATATTGGGTCCACTTGTCTAGTATCTCTGCATGTTCTAAAGCATTTCTCCAAATCATCACCTATTCCAACTGCTGCATCTGCATTCTTGTAACCATCTCTTAATATAGCTGCTAGTTTTCGACAAATTTCATACGATTGAAAGAAAACGCATTGGATTATAACCATACAATCCGCAAAAGCCCTACCAGAAAACAGGACATTCAGTGCATCGTCAACGCTGTTTTCCATTGTAAATTTGGGCAAAAAAGTTATAAATTATCTATAGAAATCATACCTATATATGCAACTTGTCTATCGGTGTCATAAATATGCCATTTCACACTTCACGCAAGCAAAAGAGATGAAACTCAGAAAACGAAAACTACTGGAACACCACTAAGAATTTGACACACTGCGCCATCGACGTCTGTTTAAAGGGATCTTTTAAAGGGTGTCTGTATTCGTGACCGAGTACCCGAGCTATTACGCGAATGTAATACAATGTTTACGCGTCGAAAAGTGTCCTCCTCATTAAACATTAAAATATTCTGTTTATTTTTAGGAATTACACGAAGTCATGAAACAATTAGGGGGGAGTCGTTAATAGGAATAAAGGTAAAAATATAATATTTATTATGTTGCTATTGCGTGGGTGTACAGCGCACACCTAGCACACCCAGAATATTCGTCCCTGGCTATGTGCGGAGTTCAGTGAAAGGTATTAGTTGTTAACATGAAAGAAAATCGATCTTTTCTTTAGATATTCTTCGATCGAAAATCGAAGAATATCTTATATATATATATATATATATATATATATATATATATATATATATATATATATATATATATATATATATATATATATATATATATATATATATATATATATATATATATATATATATATATATATATATATATAAAAGATAGCGATTATTTAAATTAAGGGGATATTAAATCCCACATATAACAATGTGGGATTTAATATCCCCTTAATTTAAATAATGTTTATATCGCCGAAATGAAGCCTATTGGCTCTTTATATTTAAGTAACTTAATGGGTGCGCCTTTTTCACAGCTCGAATAGCAGAGTATATAGGTTCTTTTGGCTATGTCCTTTGGTATCAATTTGGTCTAGCGACTCACTGATGAAGCCTTAAAAAAGGCAGAAACAGGTGGGAAGCTATTATGAGTTCGCTCTCTTAAGGTTTTTGCCTTAAGGGAGCAATTTGAGTCTTCGGGGAAGTGTTTTCCGCCACGGCCCAGTGAGGGGCTTTATCGGTGAGTGAATGCTTTTCTTCGGAATATGAGCGGTTCTGCTCGGTGGTGGTGAGGGGGAGGCCATCACTGAGTGGAGCCAACGCTGAGATGGACGGTCTTTCGCCCACTATTCAGTGGTCCAAGGATCGTCCGAATTTTTAGAGACGGCTTTACTTACACATAAGGCTGAAACCGGTCTGGGTAGTGACCTCCCACCATAATGTAATAACAGCATACATTTCCTAGGAAATGTGTTTTACATTATGGAAAATACCAAGAATAGGGATCAGAACTTTACCACCTTTGCTGAGAGTTGCCTGAGATTGTACTACGTACTAGAATCACTTGCATTAGCTCACGCTAGTAATCGCCGATACTTTTATAGTTTAGTATATTCGGCATGAAACTCTCTGATTCCAATCTTTGAAGTTCTTATTCGGTTTTATAACAATGTAGGATTTAATATCCCCTTAATTTAAATAATGTTTATAACGCCGAAATGAAGCCTATTGGCTCTTTGTATTTAAATAAGATAGCGAATTAGCTATGTAGAAATCGGGGGGGGGGGGAATGGAACTTTAACAGACAAAAATAGTTTAACCAGGATTATAATTATTAGGCTTCGTTACATTCATGTTCTCTGGGTTTCGCTCCGAGAAAACAAATAAGCTTCACCTTGACTCAGGTGGAGTCTCGAGATTTTATATTTGAAGTTGTTTTGCGTCGTGTGTTTTTATCAGTTTAACATAGCAGAAAACGCAAACGCTAATAAAATACGTTCTTAAAAATAAAGGACTCTAACTCTTAGAGCAATTTTCATTATTTTTTTTTTATTAATTTTAACTCAACTTTGAAAACGATAAATTTGGAGCCATTGGTTTTCTTACTCGCGATGCAAAACAATTTAAAGCAATATCGCATTGAGGTTTATTCTTATCACTAGATGCACTCTGTTATGAAAATTAAACGCAACACCATTTACTATGCGTGTTTCATCCTTAGAACCAAAATAGAAAAATATTGTAGTGCTCAATATGGATGCAAAAATATGGTTTAGTTTTGTGTTGTAACTCAGAAAATAGAGTAACGTCCAAAAATTTGCAGCTGCATAATAGGAACCGGATACGACACTATGTTTCAAGATCCTGAGTTTTTTTTTAAGTGTTGTTGAAAATGAGGACAACATTTAACCAAATCCCAGTTTAATATTCAGAATTCAGTTTTTCGCTGCTTCGCCATATTTATATTAGCGACTTATTTAATACTGTATTACTTACTGAAGATAATTAACAATTTATTTATTACACTGTAATATGAAGGAGTAATTTTATAGCTCTATAATTATAAAAGAAATAAATATTTCTCTCTTATAAAATAGATCATATTAGTTTTAATTGAAATGTGAAGATTATAATAGTTTATTACTAATACACCTTAAATTATTTAGTATAATTTACCATCTTATACTTTCTCATCCAATAATCTGACGGATAATAAACAATAAGATCGCGTCCAGTAACTTAGTTCTTGCTCGTCTATCTATATCTATATATTTCACCATATCTCTCGAAGCTCGATAAGTGTTACCTTTCCTTTGTAGCGAAGTTCGTTTTGGTCTACCTTTTGATCTTCTCCCTCTAATGATTCCATTCAAGACTGCGTTTGGTTACTTCGGAAAAGGACATTCCCTGGAGGTATTCAAACCATCTTAATTATTGTTTAAGAATTATATAGTTACGATATCTTCTCAACAGTTTAATTCGTCTTTGACTTGCTCATTTGTTTTGTGTCTTGACCACTGAGTCTTAGTTATTTTTCTTAACCATTTCATTTTGATTGCACTGATTTTTCTGTATTTCTTTCTGACTAAGTCCCCATGTTTCTACTCCATGGTAGACATATTAATGGTTTTACAGAGTTTTCGTTTGAGGCTTTCTGAAATGCTGTCATTTTTCCATATTTTGTTTAATTTATTCATATTAGACCATCCTCTGTTAAGAATGTATTTTACTCTTTTTGTGTTGAGAAGGTTGTGAGACTTCCAAGATATGTTAACTGCTTTACTTGTTCAAGTATATGATTTTTTACGTTCATTGCAATTTTTTCCTTACCTCTTCCTATTTTCTTTGGTTCAGTTTTGCTGAAATCAATTTTCATTCCAAACATTTTGCACTATTCATTTAAAATTTTTATTACTATTATTATGTAACACCTCCAGGGAGTCCCAAGACTCATCGAGGGCGGGTACCTACTCCGCAGCTCTCCGTCTCCACCACTCAATACTCAATACACCAGCTATAACGAACTGCAACTACTTTCATTATCTAGACCACCGCCATCTACGGCCGAAGAAAACCACTGGTATTTTCACAGTCAGTCACAAACATCCATGCCCACGGTGTGATTCCAGCGCGCAGCCTTTTGCCTGGAGAGCAGATACACTAACCACTCGGCCAACCAGGCCACCATTTTATTAGGAATAATATTACATATAAATGTACATATGTTCGGAAAAGTATTAGGCCTATTTTACAAAAGGATTTAAGTCCGATATGGTTCCTCGCTTCTTCATTCATGATCACTTAAAAACAAGTCTTTGGTAACAGTGATATTCATAATTTTACATATTAGAATCCTTCATCCACCAGTTACACCAACAGAAAACAGGGGTTGCTAACCGATTTCAGAATATTCAGAGATTGTGTTCTAAGAAAATTCCGTTGTTTATTCGCCAGTTCTTAACTTTTGGAAAAAGCAACCCAGAAGATATGAAATTTTGTAGCAAAATCTTGTAGGCTACCCCCGTAATAATATCCACCAGTGGGAGTAAATATTTGTCTCTTCCTTTACGAAAAACTTTCTGCATAGTTGCACACATCTAAATCACTAAAATGTTGTTGACCAACCATAATATTACGGTATAATGAAGACCAACTCCAAACTGTTAACCACCTATGGTTGGATATTCGGTCTGAAGTTCCAGTAGAGTTCGCCCGAATTATTTTTATTCTATATGAATAACGGTTAGGGTGTTTAATAAATTCAGTGGCTAATTATTATTCTTTCCCATCTGACCAACCACACTGAAAACAAGCATATTCGAATATGTTATTATTGATACAGCTCAGATGTCTTCAGACTGAATTTGTCTGCAAAAATAGAAAACTAATAACTCGTACGTGAAAAAACATCGCTTAGAAAAGCAGTCCATGAAAAGAAATTATTAATAAAATGTCTGCTATCCGATACGACCGATTTCCTCGCTTAGTGACCTCATGTCTTGACTCTGACTGTTAAATGGTGCCTTCACTTGTCGCTTCTGTTTCAACCTGATATTGACAGTCCCTAAGCTAGGATCCGATCTCATAACTGCTCCTTGAAATGTTCGACCCTGCTGCACACATACGACCCATCTCTTGCTTATGAGTATCATGTTTAGCATGTTCTTAATTCTTCCATCCGGTGACTGCTAAGTTTCCCCTTCCTCAAGTCTTTTTGCTGGAATTTTGGAAATGACCCTGCAATCCTTCAAGCCTAATTCAAGCATTCTTTCTCCTCTGTCACTGCTTTCCCAATATCCATATTTGCCCCTTAATTCTTTCCCATCCTTTATTATCCTTTCCAATGTTCTAATTGCAATCTCCTCCAATAATTAGTATTTCTTTCTTTGGTTCTAATTGAAGGTTATGTCCAAGTTACTGTAGAATAATTACGTTTCTTAAGGACTTTCTGAATACATCTGAACCACTGCGATCATAAATTTGCTGTAAATCGTGCCATTATTTTGCTTTTGTTATTGGTTTGTATCCTAATAATGCGTCTCCCTCTTTTACTGAGAAGAAATCCAACTCCTGCCTCATGATCAAAACTATTGCCACACTAGATGTTTCTTCCACCTCTCGCCTCCGTCAATCCGAGGATGTCACATCGGTATCATTGATCTCCTTGAAATTAAGTCTAGCTTTCCAGGAACCGATGAAGCACTGACATTTGATGTTCTTACTGTTAATTAGTTTCTTGTTGGTTTTAATTTTATTGCACTCCTTTCGGTAGCTACCATAGATCCAAAGCGATTGCTCAGTTGAGTGTGCCGCGTTGCTTATCCAGGCAACGCGGCACACTCAACGTGCCGGCGTATTCCGAGCCGGCATGTTGTACTTTTCCTTTGCACTTCCATATTGGATCAGATTTCAATTGTTTTATGCTTTTGCAGTCAACGCGTCGACACTCATCTGACCAACCTTTTTAGATCTTTCAGCTGCTCCTAACGTGGTCGCGTGCATGCTGTTTGCACCCGCACACTGTGGAACAGACACTGCTGTTCCCTGATGGTCCACGGGAAATATTTCATTCCTTCTCATGTCAGGAAGGCATTCCGCTGTCTACACAGCGGAACGTGCCCTCTAAGGGAATATAGCCTCCCCTTATATGTAATATAAATATGTAAAATTTTTCATAGGAAATATTTTTTCCCAATATAAAATAAACTCTTTAACAAATTTGTTAGATGATCAGAGTACGCAACATTATTTTAATACTTCCATTTTTTCCTTGCAAATTGAGAGATAGCCTGCGTGCACTTTCACCATCGCCATAGTCGCGTACGTTCCTGTGGGTACCTCAAAAGGGACAATGTTCCTAAGCGTAGGTTAGGAACATTGTAGAAATTATACGTATGTACTTTGTAGAAATTATACCGGAATGCTTAAAACTCAGCTCGCAAACAAACCACCCACGCAAAGGGCAATACACAGTTCGGTTATGGTGCTTAAGAAATCAATGTTAAGACCGAATTGCATACTTCTTTCTTAATTATTAATTATTCAGAATTCCCTTTTTGTGATCCCCCAAATGGTTTCTCCTCATGTGTACATGTAGCAGGAAAAGTCCTCCCCTCTCTCTCTCTCTCTCACACACACACACACACACACACACACACACACACACACACACACACACACACACACACACACACACACACACACACACACACACACACACACACACAGCATACCAGGCTAGTGGTAAACTGACAAAAAAGTCCTAAGCGTTTCCCCGCGTCCGAGACAAGAATATGTCCAAGTGAGCGACTTGTGACGAATGCATATTTTCAAAAAGTTTGTAATTTTCAGTTGAATATTATCAATATCGTACGTAAGATTTCTCAAAACACAAAGCCCAGTTCAATTAAGCGATTTTTTCCCAATTAGTTATTAAAAACAAAACTTTAAGTGAGCTAAAACTAAACTATTTTGTGTTTGAGTACAATGACTACAAATTTGTTTACTAATATTTTTATATTTTGAAATTATTTTAGGATGTAAAGAAAATAATTATAAAGTTTAAATACACCAATAAATAATTTATATGTTATTAATATATAAATTTATGCTTCTCACAAGTTCAGGCTTGGGCGGAGGATGAATCAATCGACCGTGAGATACGGTCCTTGATTTCATATGAGATGCCCATATAGGGTAACGGATGGCAATGCTGAACCAATGAAGTTTAACTGAGGTTCGGCTGTTGCTGTTATCCTGGGTAAATGAGTTCGCTCTCTTAGGTTTTGCCCTAAGGGAGCACTTTGAGTCTCCGGGGAAAGTGTTCTCCGGCACGGCCCGCTGAGGGGTACTTGCCGGTGAATTATTTTCCTCGGAATTTGAGCGGTTCTGCTCGGTGGTCGGGGAGCCCGTCACTGAGTGGAACCAACGCTGAGATTAGGACGGTCTTTCGCCCACTATGGAGTGGCCTAGAGATCGTCCGTATTTTTGAGATTTCACCTTTACTTACGTAGTCGGTGATTTTATATGAGATGCCCATATAGGGTAACGGATGGCAATGCTGAACCAATGAAGTGTAACTGAGGTTCGGCTGTTACTGTTATCCTGGGTTAATGAGTTCGCTCTCTTAGGTTTTGCCCTAAGGGAGCACTTTGAGTCGCCGGGGAAAGTGTTCTCCGGCACGGCGCGCTGAGGGGCTTTGTCGGTGAATTATTTTCCTCGGAATTTGAGCGGTTCTGCTCAGTGGTCGGGGAGCCCGTCACTGAGTGGAACCAACGCTGAGATATGGACGGTCTTTCGCACACTATGGAGTGGCTTAGAGATCGTCCGTTTTTTTGAGATTTTACCCTTTACTTACTAATCAGGGTAACGAATGGCAATGCTGAACCAATGAAGTAAACTGAGGTTCGGCTGTTGCTGTTATCCTGGTGATGAGTTCGCTCTCTTAGGGGTTTTGCCCTAAGGGAGCAATTTGAGTCACCGGGGAAAGTGACTCAAATTTCTCCGGCATGGCCCGCTGAGGGGTTCTGGCCGGTGAATTATTTTCTTCGGAATGAGCGGTTCTGCTCGGTGGTCGAGTTTCACTGAGTAGAACTAACGCGGAGATTTGGACGGTCTTTCGACCACGAATGAGTGGCCTAGAGATCGTCCGATTTTTTTGAGATTTTACCCTTTATCTAAACAGTTCCAGGGTAACAAATGGCAATGCTGTAGCTAACTGAGGCTCGGCTATTGCCGTTACCCAGCCATGACTAGAGCTTTTTAGCTCAACAACACTCCATCCACACAGATTTACTTCATTCAGATGACGGGATAAAGAGTCAAGGACTCAGTCCAATGCCCAGTTCTTTTAAGAACTTTTAAGAAGATCGCGAGATGCTGTGACTCTTGGATGCCAATGCTTCGACGGTGGATGCTTTCTTCGGAATATGAGTGGTTCTGCTCGGTGGTGGCGTGTGGGTGGAAGGCCAACGCTGAGATGGACGGTCTTTCGCCCACGATTGAGTGTCCTAGGGATCATCCGAAGTTTTAGAGACGGCTTTATCTTTAAATATCTTTAAATATGGCAATGCTGTGCCAATGAAGTTTAACTGAGGTTCGGCTATTGCTGTTAACCTCCTGCCATGATCAGAGCTTTAATAAATCAATAACACCTTATCCCTACACTCTCCTCTAGAGATAACGGGGAAGACGAAAAGTATTCTTGCTTCGCCCCTATAAGCCAGTCCTTATAAGGAAATAAGAAAATAAATTACTTAAATATAAAGAGCAAATTGGCTCTTTATATTTAAGTAACTTAATGGGTGCACCTTTTTGACAACTCGTATAGCAGAATATATAACTTCTTTTCGCTATACTCTTGGTCTAGCTACTCACTGATGAAGCCTCAATAAAGGCTAAAATCTGTCTGGGTTGTGACCGCCCACTATCAGAATTTTACCACCTTTGCTGCGGGTTGCCAGAGTTTGTACTACGTACTTGGACTAGTTCACGCTAGTAGTCGCCGATACGTTTATAGTTTATTATACTATGTTCGGCGTGAAACTCTCTGATTCCAATCTTTGAGTTTCTCATTCGATTTTAAAACAATGTGGGATTTAATATCCCCTTAATTTAAATAAAAGAAATATTTTCTAAGAAAAAAAAAATCTAAATATTTTTCTAAGAAAAGAAAAATCAACCTACAACGAACCCCACCGGACATTCTACCACTATGAGTAAGTAATTTCAGCAAAATCTGGTTACCTAAGTCCAGAATTTACAGTTGTCGGATATCTGTATTAATATTCAGATATTCCACAAATCAAAATTGAATTCACTTATATCCGATGCTCTTTTTTGTTGCTTTTAGCTAATTTTTTTTTTTTTTTTTTGTATGTCACGAGAAAGATGTTTTGAGATATTATTTTTGTCTTTGGCTACTGAAGTCTTGCTTAGATGCGAAATAAAATTGATTAAATTACATATTATCGGTTAATTATAATTTGGTACGACCTTCTAAGTTGGTGTTGTTTCATTCAAAGAAGGCGTTTTTTTCACGAAATGTTCTTAGTGACGAGGGAACCGGAAGTTACCGCTGTAAGTCACTCTGTGAAAGTGATTAAATGAACTCACCTCAGTGCGTAAAACATTGTGAAATGAATAACTATTGTCAATTCTGGTTGTTTCACGAGGAAATTGTAATTAAATGAACTTTTCTGCACTATCGTCGTTTCACTTCCAGCGATGAAAGCAACAATGGCGGTTTACAACAGTGGAATGAACCGGAAGTGGCTTAATCTATATTAAGAATTAATAATTTTAATTATTTAAAAAAAGAAACCTTTCTAGCCTTAAGTGGATAAGTCATCTAATCTCTCTTGGGATATTGTGGACCTCAAATAATTTTTAATGTCTTAATTTAGATTTTTTCATATTTGTTTTGTCAGGATTGTTAAAAGAATTCGTAGTGATGAGCACACATTTGGAAAAATACTTTATGCAGTTATTTTATATTATATTATACACAAATATAATTTAATACTTCGTTGGGAGAATAATTATTTGATATCCTCCGAGGGAATATTTTTAATTTATCTAATAAATCTATTGCTTAAATATCTTTTTGATCACCATCAGATAGAACAATTACTAAGTTGAAACAAGCTTTTTTTACTCTATCATTATCAAATGTTAAGTAACCAATGTTAAAGAGAAACCCAAAAATTGATTCATATTTATTTTTGCTGTTTAAATCTCTCAGTAATTGATGTTATTGCTGAATCAAGAATTACATTAAAAAATTAATTTGAAAATGTCGTTCAAAATTAGTAATTGATGCGTCAGGATATTCATAATCGAATTGAGTTTTTACATGTCGAGTTCGTGTGCTGTCATTAGTTGGGATATCAGCATTTAATCCAGTATTTAGAGCAAAGTAATGGGCTTGGTGCTTAACTTTCCAAAAATTATTTTCGCTTCAGTATGACGTCCAGATTTTTTTCGTGACATCTAATGATTTCAAGGCTTCCATAATATTGCACGAAATATTTTCAAATTGTGTGCCAGATGCATTGACTTCACTTAGAATGTCATACCAAACAAATGTGCCAAATATAAACTTGAAAGAATTATTTTTTTTATTATTTTATTTTTATTTTTTTGTTAAAACGAGCTTCCAATTTTGTTTTAATGCTTTGTTGTCATCTTCTGTGATGAAAATTAAAGCTTCATGTATTTCTTTTACTTGATTTCGTATTGCTTTTACAGCTTTTATTGCTTTATGCACAACGCGACTTTCCCATCTCGTTGTGCATAAAGGTTTTATTTTAAAGTAAAATTTTGGATGTGATTTAGAACTTCCCATAGATGACTCGATGAAGAAAAGAAATTATAGATTGATTGAATAATGTCAAAAAATAAAACCGTATCTACATTGCAGCTTACTGCATCGCTCAATACCAAGTTCAAGGAATGAGTACAACACGGAATAAAAAAATGTCTAGGATTTTTGTTCCTTAAAAGTGCTTGTACTCCTGCATTCTTTCCCTTCATATTTGACCCGTTGTCATATCCCTGACCACGGATATTTTGAATATTTAAGTTTTTTTTTTTTCTAATAATTTTAAAATTACTTTAGCCATACCACTTGCTGTTGTATTATTAATTTTAATAAAATCTAGAAATATTTACTCTATTTATATAATATCTTCATTTTTTTTCTTTTATAGAAAAAAACATATCTTACAATTAAGGACATTTGCTCCTGCTCCGAAATATCAGTGGTGTAATCAAGAATTATTGAAAAATACTTAGCATTCAAAATTTTAAATACAATTTTTTTTAAAATTCCATTATTCAATATATTAATGATTTCGTTTTGTATACATTTCCCTAAATAATGAACGTCAATTTCATTGTATTTTATGCGTTCTACACGTTTTTGTAATACGCTGTCAAATTCGGCGAATAATTCAATCAGTTTTACGCATTTTCCATTATTATTTGTATATAGAGTATCTGAACTTCCTCTGAACGCTGTGTTTTCTTTTGCTAGAAATTTAATAACCGATATTACGCGTTTTAAAACCTGCACCTAGTGTTCTTGTTCTTTCTTGAGTAATTTTAGCTGATGTTGATCAATTGTAGTTTCATTTTTTAAATGCTTTTCCAAATCAATCCATTTTTCAAAATTATGACAATGTTCTTGAGATTTTTCGTGACGCTAAAGAACTTGGGATATATGTTTCCAATCGTTATTTCCTTCCGAAATTAAGTTCATAGTTCGAATATTAGAAAAGAATTTGCAGCAGAAACAAAATACTACATTTTTTTTAACTTCGGTAAATTAACCAAGATCTTTTAATGGTTTGTCCGTTACTCAAAATCCTATTATAATGCGATACATGGAAACTTCTATTATGTTCGTCGCGTGGAAAAAAAGTCTCTTTTGATGCAGCAGGAGGATCTCGTTTTACTAATATATCAATTATTGAATTGGACAAGTTTGGCCATAAAGTTGGATCGTCAAAAAGCTCGTAATTTAGTGTTGAGGTATCTGTATTTGAAGTCGAAGCTATTGGATATTTCTCAAGAGCCTGATTATCATCTAAACACAAATTCGGATTTTTTCCGATTTCTGATTAATTTTGTTTCTTAAATAAAAATATTCTATTTATAAGAGAATCAAATTTTCTCAATGAAATCGGATCTAAATGATTATCAAAATAAAAATAATTATTTGGAGCTTATATAATTAGAATAAAATATACATTATCTTTATAAATATGTATATATAAATTTAATATTTTTAAATATATGATATATCCAATTTAATTTAATTTTTTTAATTTTTTCTGCCTCCAGTATAATTGTAACATAAACTCCGTAAGTTTCTCGCCCTTTTACTTTTCCGCCTGCGGCATTCGCCCATGTCGGCCCTGCTTGGCGCCGGGCTTGATAAAGAGATGAGTGCGAAGTTCGCTGTGGTCATTAATTCACGTCTTTATATACGACAATATCTATTGGGTTTTTATGTAATTGAAGGAAGGCTGTGTGGAAAATGTTTTTTATTTATTTTTTTTAAGAATACATTGTTGCATGCGCAGTTAAGTGGATAATTTGATGTTTTATATATTATATTTTATTTATGTATTTATTTTATGTTTTTAAGCGGCGATGAAGTTCTGTGGAAGTTGGCGTGTGCCGTCCTGGGACAGAAATTTTTACTAAGTCTCTTTTCGACCGGTTCCCGAATTACTCGGTCTCTGGCATGGGCAAGCGGATTTTTTCCTCCAGGAAACTCGGGTTTTTCGTCCCTTAAACTCAAGAAAATTGACCATAGAACACTGTTTTCAGACAGTAAAACATACTGTTAGGATAAGGGAGAACGGGATGGCAGCACTTCTCAGCCGCCTCTCTTCACCGGAGGCACGTTTAATTAGTGTTAGTCTTGGACCAGTTGTACAGTGATTGACTACCGGTGGAGATTAAACTGTCTTCACCCCTCAGTCTCCCAAAGGATAGGGCTAAAAACGCCCTCGTCTACTTCGTATACAAGAATAAACGGCGTTTGCTGATTTTCATTTTCTTCATTTATTAATTTAAAGATTTTTATCTTGGTTATGAAGTGTTTGAAAATTCAGTCTGTTAATCGGTTTAATGTAGTGTTGCCAAATGAAAATTAATAAAATCAGCTAAATCTTAAAAAAAGAAAAGAGCTAAACAGGAGTTAAAAATAAAAATTTGAAGCTAAAATTTTAAAAGTAGTAACTGATACTTTTAAGTTACTTATTGTATAAGTGGCTAAATACATCTTCCATCTGGTCTTCTGCGCTTAGTTTACTCACGTTTTAACCTAGATTTTCAGTTTTATTATATGTCGCCATCGTTCCAATATTACTCAGAGTAGATGCTGATAAATGATAGTCTGTACAGCACTTGTTGTTAGGCCTAAGGCCATACTTGACTGAAAGAATTGCTGTCAGCATTGCCAATTCCATCTTGTTTCTTAATTTAGTTTTCACTACATTCATGGAACTAAACATTCGTTCAATTTCCGCATTAGAATTTGGCAGTATTATTAAATTTCTTTAAATGGATTCATTCCAGATGCATCTTTATATTCTCGTACTTTAGTCCAGAATAGCTCAGTGTTTTCTATATTTGTCCATTTATTTAAGTGGATAGTATTGAACTGGTATTCAGCAGCAGCAATATCTTTTTCAGTTTTCAGCATTATTTCTAAGATGGGAGTAGCAGGTTCTTTTATATGTTTTAGGATATTATCAACAGAAAAAGAAGACACCATTCTTAAAATATTCAAGTTTTCAGGGAACCTTTGTTAAGCTGTTTGAAGAGCCGCCCAAGAAGAAACTCTAGCTCTACTTCTAAGATTATGCTCATCATTTTGCGTTATTTTCTTTTGTATCATCAACTCTGAAATTTTTCTTTCAAATCTGTAACCAAGATTTGGACTGGGATCCAAACAGTCCTCAATCTCTGACTCTAGAGGGTCGACTGTGGATGATGGTAGCACTAACATATTAGCAATAGAGCGAATCAAACGAGAAAGGTCTTCAAATAATCACATCTTATCCGCACTGTTAGATGCGAAAATGTTGTTGACTTGCTGAACTAGAACAGGATGCAAAAATAAAAGGCACAACAGATTCTTTTATTTTGTACATCTCCCTCAAAATTTGAGCTTTGTAACATTTCTCACTCACACTTACGACTTCGACGTGAGTTTTTAATTCCAACCACTGGCTGAGAATTCTGTCTACTGCAGGTTCAATGGAGAGCCACCTTGTTGCACAATTTCTTACAATTTTCAGAGAAGGATCGTTTTCGTTGATAGTTTGATACAACTCTTTGCATGCTTCTTGTCTTGAAGAAGAATGTGAAAACCACTTATACGTTTCGGCAACTAAACATTCTAATTTTCTTGGGAGAGATTCTCCACAAGTGTGAGACATTGCCAGTTGTAATGAATGGCATACACATCTAATTAAAATTAAGGAGGGAATATATGCCTTCAGTAGTTCATAAACGCCATTATTGACACCAACCATTACACTGGTAAAATGATAATGAAATAAAATGTATAAAATATTGATATGGTCAAGAAATATTTATTACAACTACATTTTGCAGAAAGAAGAATGTAGCAGCAGTGCTTGTAGTTACGCTATTGCTTGTTAGTGATCCTAGTGAGCGAGTTAAGCCTAACCGCTCCTCATGGCTATGTCATCGGTGCAAGCAGCTTATCATTCAGCAGCATGAAGAATCAAAAAGATATACTGTACATATCTTTATACGTTGTGGAAATCAAAATACTTTAGTCAGTTTCTTCTTTCTATTATTATTATTATTATTATTATTATTATTATTATTATTATTATTATTATTATTATTATTATTATTATTATTATTACTGAGAGCAAGGAAATGATCATTGATCATCAAGTGGAAAAGAAACTTCGCATCGTAAACAAACGTATCTAGTCCTCCATTATTGAAGAAACTTCTATTCGCTGTTTGTGGTACCCGGATGTCATTTCACGCAGTGGCAGTTGAGATAATGCTACGTATGCTGTAGTATAACATAAAGGAATAGCTAATGGATATGCTGTAATGACGGGTGCGACCCTTGTTTGACCGCACGGCAGTCGATGTGGAATACATCTTTAGGTTGGTCTGAGTACATTCAGTTTCGATGGTTAAGTTCCGTCATCTGTCAACCACCACTCCTTGACCTGAATTCAGCTGCTCCTAACATGGAGTACAGACCCTTTTTGCTGCCGATTCACTGAATACAGTCGCTGCTTGAGATCACCATATCAGGCTACCCTCACCTAGTTTAGCGTGTGGGCCGACTCATTTTACCAGGGTGTGGCTACTACTAGTTTCGTAGCTTCTTGGAGCCATAAGTGAGAGTTGGTTGTCCAGTGAGAAGCAATCCAGCTGAACCACAATTATGCGCAACCTTCCAAATGGAGAGGTACTATCTCTCCTCTACACCCCAACTATAACAGAAATGAATATAACAGATTAACGACAGAAATTATAAAACTAGTTAAAGAGACAAGAATAGCAGGTTAGAAGACAAATGCAAAATCATTTTTGTTTATTTAATTATATATATTTTGCAGCTCATTATAAAATAAAATATTATCCTGTTCACTTCCTTCTTCTGGCGCATATAAACAATTATTGTTAAATAACCTCTATCTATTTTTATTCTAGCTTCTATTATTCTTTCATTCCATAATTTACAATGTTTTATCTGTTTTGAAAGGAAGTTTTGAATCCAAATCATGAATCCTGCTTCAGTGTCTTCAGTCCCTCTGCAGTCTCTGTCAACTTCACTGTATATCACATTAAAATTGGTTCTCATGGTTCCTTTTATTTTCTTTTTTGTTTCTGTGAAGACTGCTGTTTTAAAATTTCTTTCATTTAATATTTGGTCTAATTCTATTTCTTTATATGCTATTAATCTTACATTCCAGGATTAGAATGATAGACAAAATAAAAGAGGACCTGAAAACCAAATCACAACAAGCGACACCAAACTGGACAGAAATGTTCGGACTTTCCAGGGACAGACAGAAGTGGAAAAAGTTCATTCTGTCACATCATCATCCATATAAATGATAGGAGAGAGAGAAAAGGAGAAAACGGATATTATAGGAGACGTATAAAAATGAAAACAGCGAAGAATATAGGAGAAAGTTTAAAATAATTTCCTCTAAGAAATACAGAAAAGTATGAGGAATAAATTGTTCAATTTTATAGATTCCTATTTATTGTAGTTGTTATTATTGAAGATTATCGGGAATTCTACACTCCCCTTGTGGAACTGACAGTAGTGTTGTCAAGTTAAAACACTGTAACATTCCATTTAGATATTTCCCGCTGCAGTACTGGATAACTGAGATTTATCAAGTAAACTCAAGTTTTTGGAAGTATATATATATATATCATTTTGATATAAAAATTAAAATTATAAAAATTACAAATTCTGCTTAAACGTCATTGCCCATAATGCATAAATGTTTCAGGCAAAATAAAATAAAGTGTATATTTTAATCTTTATCACTGTCTTCAAAACTAACAATTCGTAAATGTTCTTTATTTACGAGTAGCCGGACGTCGTCATCACTTGAAGTCTCTTGGACCTCATTTCTATAATTCTCATTGCATACTTCGGCTGGCTTATCAAGAAGTCAGTAATAAGACCATGCTTAACACTATGCTCTAATTTTTTATTAAGTTCATAATATGGAGCTAAACAAATATCAATTGTGTCGTGAATTTTCCGGCGCGTTCCATTGAGGGATGATTATCGGTAAAATAACTTCGTTTCTTACCAAATCCAATCCTTCTGCTAATTTCTTTAAACTGAAATCTTTATTACAATCAAAATCTTCTGCAGAACTTTCCCTATCGAACCATTTGGTTCGACGTCATTTATTAATTACACCAGTTCCTCCTCATTTAAATATGTTTCCCCATCAATTAATTCACTAATTTCATTTTCAAACATATTACAAAAGCCTTCTCCGCCAAAAATGTGTGCGACGTTTATTGTACGACTTAGCTCGGCATCCAATGGAGGTACGAAATTTTGTTCCAGAAAGGCTTCAGGCATTTTTTTTCCCGAGAATTCAGTGTAGAGGGTTGTAATTCCTTAATGCACAGAGAAATAATTTTCACACAATTCAATATGGAAAACTCTTTCTACGCTTGAGGCAGTCATGTTTGGATTAGATTTTATTTTTTCCAATATTAATTGGAATGTTCAACGAATAAAATTTGACTTAAATATTGATATTATTCCTTGGTCGAATGGTTGATGAAGTGAAGTAATATTAGGTGGCAAAAACGTTATTTTAAAATTCGGATGGATTCAATTTTTTGGTTGGCCTGGAGCGTTATCTAAAATTAGCAGAATTTCGAAGTCAATATTCTTTTTCTTTGTGCAACTTTCTAAATCGGGTACAAAACACTTGAAAAACCAATTTTCACCGATGTCTTTTTGTTGGCCTGACAATAAACAGGTAGGGTGGACTTATCGTGCCTTTTCATAGCACGAGGATTTGAGGATCGGTTAATAAACATCGGTTTTGTTATGTAATCGCCTGAGGCATTATCACAAAACAGTAAAGTAATTCTGTCTTTGGAAACTTTGAATCCAGCAGCTGATCTTTGATTTGTCGAAGTATAGGCGCGTTTTGGCACTTTTTCCAATATAACTCAGATTCATCCCCATTGAACACCTGTTCTGAACTATAATCACCTTCTTCAATCATTTTTAAAAGTTCTCCTGGGTATTTTCGTGCAGTTTCTACGTCTGCTGATGCTAATTTTTCCTGCATTTTAAGATGCAAAGAAAATCGCATTTTAAAGTTTTCGAACAAACCCTTACTTGGCACAAAATCCATGCTGAGAACTTTCTTCTGAAGAATCTTGATCAAGTTCTTTTAAATGTTTATAGACTTCGAGAGATTTTTCTTTAATAAGATTTCCTTCCAAAGGAATTTTCTTTTGAGTGCAATCTTCTATCCAAATCATTAGAGATTCTCCATTTTTCTATTAGAATATCGCGTACACGAGTATCGCGCTTTGCACTTACCGTTACCCAGCAATAACACTTCCTCGGATTATAAATTCATTTTCTTTGAGTGTTCGAATTATTGATTCATTTAAATTCAAAGTCCTTTCAACAACTTCTGGTTTTTCTCCATTTCCCAACCGATCCAAGATTTTAATTTTCTCTTCGAGAGAAACGAATTTTTTTTCCAATATTTGTTTTTTATCTTTTGTTGCAGTTTTAGTAGCCATTACTATAAAAATACATTTTTACATAAAAAAACATTACATATTAATTGTGTAATAAAGCGCATTAATAATTAATATGTAAAAAACATTACATATTAATTATTAATGCGCTTTCCTGGCAAACAACTCTTCGTTTTCGAAGACAAAATTCAATAATAAACATTTGATACGATACACAACTGACGTACATGCGATATATATACAGTATATATTATGTATTCCTGAGCTTCTACTCGGTTGTTATGGTACATTTTAAAAAATAGATATTTAATGACATTAAACTGAGATAATATATTATGTTTTAATGAAAATGATACAACTAGTTTCAGCCTTTCGCAGCCTTCACATGTATCCACTAAAGGTAGAACACAATAATAAAAATTGGAGTTACACCAAACTGAGAATTATAGGCAAAAATGCAACACGTAATTGACATAAAAAATGTTGTATTTTTTAAATGTTCTATAAAACACGCTATTGTTAGTTGCGTGCTTGTAAGTTCTCGTGAACGCTAGTATTGAACAACTGCAGCATGGCTATCAGGGATGTTGTAACTTAAATTGCTGTTCAAATATTCAGGATTAAGGAGGATTTCTCTGGATTCCACAATTTTCCTTTCAAACTCATCACTGGAGCGAAAAATGTTTTCGGATTTATCCCAGCAAACTGAGTGACTTTGTAGGTCATCATGAGGATTGTTTCAGAAAAGAACATGAGTGGATAGCGCAGATGCATGTGATCTTTTATAGGAGATGTCTCTCGTATGTTCTTCTATACGTAGTTCAATAGATTTGTTAGTTTGTCCAAAATAAGGAATATTACAATCGCACCATAATTTGTATACACCTGGATATTTAGGTTGTGATGAATAGGCTTCGGATGGCTTATAAGAAAACGGATTTTAGAAAAACGTCCTGATGTTGTATTTATATATATATTGCAGGGAAAGGTCCTTTGTGCAAAACTCGAAGAGTCTACTAAAATTCCAAGATCCCTATAATTTTCTTCAAGCATAATTCCACCTACATAATAGAACATTGGATATTTAATCACACCAAAGTGCCTGACCTTACTGTACATTTATTAACATTGAAATGGCAGTCATTTTTACATGTCCGTAATTCTAGCCAATTCAAAGCATTCTGCAAGTATTGCATTTACTGCTGGTTATCCTACCTATATGTGCAGAATCAGAAAATAGCTGTATGTAGCCTGTCAAATCCTTCCAATATCATTAATGTATAGATTGAATAACAGTGGACCAAGGACTATTCCGTGTGGTACAATACCGGTTACCTTAATTCTTGAATTCTCACTTTCTCTGTATAACACCATTTGATACCTGTCACTCAGCCCTCCTCTTATTCATGCCAATAATTTATAATCCCAACCCATATTCTCCAATTTATGCGTCAGTCTTCCATGCTGTATTCTCTCAAAAGCCTGAGCGAAATCTAAAAGTATCATGGTGTATTCGTTCCCCTTGTCTAACTCAGTGGTAACATTATTATAGAATGTGAGCAAGTTGCTAAAACATTGTCTTTCCTTAGTACTTAAATCCATGCAGCTCGTTGCAAAATAGAGATTCACTCTCAACCCATGTCTAAATTAAGACTTATTTAAAATAAAGGTTTACTAGAAATTACTAGAAAGGTTTCTTTTTTTAAAATAATTAAAATTGTTTATTCTTAATTTAGATTTTTTTTTCATATTTATTTTGTCATATTTAATGTTATTTATGTAATATTTATAAATTCTGTTTAAAATTATGAACTCATTATATAATAAACACGTTTTTTTTATTTATACTTATTATTTATTTATTCATTAGATATATATAATTTTTATTTATTCATATACAATTTCGATCGAATCTTGCCCACACTCAAACATTTGCCCGGGCTGACGCTGCTCTTGAATCTCCCCTTTCTAATTTATGTTCTCTCTTCATATTAAAGACACAATCCGCACCATTTTTCTCCTGTTGTGTTTTTTCTTTCCTACTCCCCAAACAACTGAATGCTTTAGCAAAGTTTTAAAACTTTCGATTTACTTCTGCGCATGCTCGGAAATACATTACAGCCACTTCCGCTTCAGTCTACTGTTGTGCACCGCTATTGCTGCTTTCATTTCGTTATGAAACAGACAGAAATAACAACAGTTATTCATTTCACAATGTTTTACGCACTGAGGTGAGTTCATTTAATCACTTTCACAAAGTGACTTACAGCGGTAACTTCCGGTTCCCTCGTCACTAAGAACATTTCGTGAAAAAAAAGCCTTCTTTGGATGAAACAACACCAAGTTGGAAGGTCGTACCAAATTATAATTAACCGATAATATGTAATTTAATCAAATTTATTTCACATCTAACCAAGACTTCAGTAGCCAAGACAAAAATAATATCTCAAAACATTTTTCTCGTGACTTACAAAAACAAACATATGTAGCTAAATGGAACAAAAAAGAGCATCACACATAAGTGACTTCAATTTTGATTTGTGGAATATCTGAATATTAATGCAGATATCCGACAACTGGAAATTCTGTATTTAGCTAACAAGATTTTGCTGAAATCAGTTACACATAGTAGTAGAATGTCCGGTGAAGTTTATTTTAGAAGATTTTTTTTTCTTTTCTTATAAAATATTACGAAAGGTGATAGAATGGGAGTTGATATCTTTCATTACCGGCCTGTGGAGTCTAAAAGTTGTGCTGAGGGCCAGCAGATAGTGAGAGAGGAAGAGAAAAAGATAGAGTGAATAGTAGTAGGTAATAAAGAGGCCTCAGTCGACCTACTTGGCCACACATAACCTATTAACAGGTCTGTGGCCAAGCAGATCTCTGACATCATCTGCCTACATTCGTTCTTACAGCTTTCGACGGTCAGCCATCTCTTCAGATGTTTGACCGACGAAAGAAGCAAAACAAATAAAAGAGAACACAGAAATAAACTAAGGACAGTAAAGAAAAGACAGATGAATTTCAAATTCGGAACTAAAAAGAAATGGGGAAGAGCCTTGCCCGAGTGATGCAGCCCACAAGGGGCTGCACTAGTAGTAGGGGAGGCTGTTTGAACCAGATCAAGATCAAGATAAGATAAGGAATCGTGACGTGTTGGTTGATGACGTCATTGTGTGCATGGCTTCATGGGTGTGGAATGTTTGGAATTTCCGTGTGGGCAACTGTGTCACTGGCTTCAGTTCTTGTGTTTTGGTTCGCGTATGGGTTTATGGGGGATTTTTTGGTTCGCCTATGGAATTATGGGTGATGATAGAGATAAGGATTCGTGTTGTGATTGGTGGGACACTTTAAACCAAATGCTTCCGGTGTGCGTGGCTTCCTGAGTCAGAAATTTCCCTGGGAGCATATGTGGTCACTGGCTTCAGTTCTTGTGTTTTGGTTCGCGTATGGAATTATGGGTGATGGTAGAGATAAGGATTCGTGTTGTGGGTGTGTGTTGTTTTCAGATGTAGATAAGTGACGTCATTTGTTATTTGTAAATAAATGTCGTCATTTGTAAATAAGTGACGTTGTTGTTTTGAATGGAAAGGATGATATTAGTGGATAAGAAATCGTGTCGTGATTGGTGGGACACTTCTGACCAGATCAAGATCAAGATAAGATAAGGAATCGTGACGCGAATGTTTGTTGTTATTGAGTTTGGAATTTCGCAGGGCCCCCCTTCTGTCAGAAATATCACGTGGTGTGATGGGTGATATTTAGAGATAAGAATCGTGACGTTATGTCTTTGTGCGGTATTTTGGTTTGGCTATGGAATTGTGGGCTATGTTTTGAGATAAGATATCTTTGAATTTTCCCAGGGTGACACACATCCGTCATTGTCGTCTATGGGAATTCTTAAAGTATGTCGTGATGGCGGGTGTGATTAGATTTTTCTGAATAATTAATTATATACTAGTGTCACTCAAACATACGGTTTTTTTTTTTTTTATTATTTTATTTTATATAGATGTTTGTACTAATTTTCCAATACATTTGGGGTATTTGTTTCCTGTTAAAGGGTGGGAATTCTTAGAGTAAGTCGTGATGGCGGCAGTCTTTCGAGCTTTTCTGAATAATTAATTATATACTGATGTCACTCAAACTCACATACTTTTTTTCCATACCTCATCTGTATTTTCTTCTATATTCATATTCTAATCAAGTTCATATTTTATTCATAATTCATCCGGATATTTTGATTTGTCTAAAAGTAAGATCTTAAAGTTCAATAAATAAATAAATAAACAAATCGTGTGTGTTTTCACGGTTATTTCAAAAGTGTTCTTTTAAGTTTACATATTTATTTCACAGATATTATTTACAATGCAATATGCAGAATATGGAATTCAGACAAGTGAAATTTTTATTTATTATTTTTTTTTTTTCAAATTGATTGGTTATTTTCTGTATTTTACTTTTACAGTAGGTTTTCTGAATATTCCAATTGTTGATTAACATATATTCACAGAACACAAACACAAATCTGAAAAGAACATTTCACTTTTTCATTATAGCTTACTGTGGCTAACATACATTCACACCACAAAACACAGGAGTTGATAGATATTTCTGTAAATAACCAGAAAAGCTAGTGGACTACTTAATTATTTTAGTATCCGTTTGGTTCTCTGTATTAATCTTTCCCACGGGTGCCCACCTTGGTGGAAAGTCTATGCGCCGTTTTGTTTAGGGTAAGTGTTATTTCCGGTTTCGAATTCCGATTGCTGTTAGAGTATGGAATTCAGACAAGTGAAATTTTTATTTATTTTTTTTTTTTTTGGTGAATTATTTTCCCACAGTGTTAATTTTCATTAACCTTTTTTTTGTAGATAACTGAGTGACTCATTTCCGATCAGTCGGTCATCGTTCTTTTCTTAGCGGTTACTTCAAAGGTAAAATTTTTCTCAGGGATGTGTATTAGTCAACTTTCTGATGGGTAGCAAAGGTTCGTAATTTGACCTTGTGTGATCGATGAGAACTAAGTTATTCATTGTCACATGATGTGATTTTTGGTTTTCCATTGGTTCTAATTTTTTTATAAATAGACTAAAGGGTCGCTCTTTGGTTCCAATTTGAGTTTCTAGTAGTTACTTTCTTGTAGTATTTGTAACAGTTGTATGCATTCAGAAGATTATTATAGTTTCAAAATGAGTTTTCCTGGAGAAAAGGTAAGTTAATTTTGTCATTTTATAGCAATGTCATATGAATTTTAGTGACTACATTAGCGATTTTGTCTATAAAGTTATAAGGTGGTTTTTGCAATGGAAAATAAAAATCATGTTCATGATATTCATTCTGTTTTGTGTTAAGTGAAATCCCATAAGTCATATATATATATATATATATATATATGTTTTTTTTTTTTTTTTTGATTGGGAAAAGATATTGAGTGTGGTTGTTTAGTAATATTGTATTAGTGAAACCATCGCATAGTGTCGAAATTGCTAATAAATTATGATGAGTAACATTTAATTTATTTTTTGGTTATTAGGATTTTTTTGCTGAAAATTTTTTGAGGGGTGATGTTTAGTAAAAGTGTGTTAGTGAAACTCTTATGTAGTATTGAAATTGCTAAAATCACCTTGAGTTTTTATTTCTAAACGATATTTCTGAAATCTAGAAAGTAATTTTATTATTATTATTTTTTTTTTAATAGCGATCATCTGTTATTCGGTTTATTGATGGTAATGGGAATATATCCAATCATCAACCCACCATTGTAGAGGTAGATTTAACTGGAGAAAATGAAGAAATCACAGTACGTGGTATTAATTCTAATATAACAATCGCTGGTGTGGCTGGAGGAAGTCGCGACCCTCCCCAAAATTTATATGATTCACATTCAGTTATTGGATGTGAAACTAAACCCTCTACGTCTACTACTATCGAACCCTCACTCTACAGGGACTCTTATACTGTTTCGGTGGCCCGATCACGTAAATCTATCAAGTATCAAACTCGACAATTACAGTATCAAGTTCGATTTCGTGATCTGGAAATCTTTTCACCAGAGTGTTTTTTGATATTTTTCGAGATATGGTTAATGAGATAATTCAGCGTTTATCGGGTTCTGGTACTTTTTCTCACGTTCGGTTGGGTGTTAGTGCATCCAGTTTAGAAAGCAACATTAATTTACCATTCATGTTGCTTTCTGAACTTACTATCAAAAGAATAGTTGATGATTTGCCAAAAGAAACTCACGTCGAAACGTGAGTTTCTTTTGGCAAATGATCTGATTATCGACGTCATTCTTATCAATATCAATAACAACGGGAGTGGTGGTAGTAGTAAAACCAATGTTAAAAGAAGAACGCTGCTTAGCCTGGATGAATTTGTGAAAATAAAAAAAGCTATTGTGGAAATTAACAACAAAGACAATCTTTGCATGGCCCGAGCACTTGTTCTGGGTGTTTCTGCACAATGTGATGATGCCCAAACATACAGACAAGTGCGTTTAGATTGTAAAAAGTTACAAACAAAGAGGGCTTTAACTCTGCACAAAATTGCTGGGGTTCCGCTCATTTCTTGCGGTATTCCAGAAGCAGATCTCTTTCAAAAGCATTTGACTCCGGAATACCAAATCGTAAATTTTTCGGCAGATGCTGATTTTTCTGTGGTGTTTCAGGGACCAAATGCAAATAAACAGATCTGTCTTTTATACCGTAACGCTCATTATGATTTTGTGCGTAGTGTGTCAGCTCTGTTTGGGAATAGCTATTATTGCCCCAGTTTCATAAAATCATTCAAAAATTCAATCAAATTGCAAATGCATAGATGCAAAAATATATGCATCCGCTGCCACACAACCGCCAGTCATAGTGTGCGGGACCTACTTTTGTGCAAGTCGTGCAATAGATTTTTCTACGGCAACGAATGTCTGAATTTGCACATACAAAATAATATTTGCTCAAAACTCCATCGTTGCAGACAGTGTTTGGCTACTTTCTCTACAGATAAAAGTCACGTCTGTCCACCTGAAAATTTCTGCAACTACTGCAAATCAGTTCACCCAAAACAGAAATGCTTTGTGCAAAAATCTGAGGTCTCAAATAAACAAGTTTCTATGGGTTTTTTTGACACAGAAACTATAGCTAAAAATCATTATCATGTACCAGTATTATGTATAGCTGATTTTGGTAGTCACGAACGCGAGTTCTGGGGTGAAAACTGTGTGGGTCAATTCCTAGACGAGCTGTTTTCTGTCAAGAATATCATGAAACGGGGACAAGATGACAGGATCCTTCGGACTGTCAAACCAAAATACGAAAATGTCCGTGTAATTGCACACAATTTTCGTGGTTTTGACGGGTATTTTATTTTGGAATATCTTTTTTCAAAAAATTTCCAACCCCATGTAGTGTTTGACGGATCGAAGATACTTGCTATCTATTATGACCCTTTAAACATCATATTTCTTGACAGTTTTTCCTACATTAGTGTCGCTCTTAGGAAACTCCCAGCCATGTTCGATCTCCCAGAAGTTCGTAAGGGTTTCTTTCCTCATAAGTTTCACACATCCGATTCTCTGGATTATCGTGGAGTCATCCCCGAAAAATCATATTTCCAGCCAGAATTTATGAATAAAGAAACTCGTACAGAGTTCGAGAGTTGGTACGAAAATCGGCTAGACACTGAATACTGTCTGAAAGCGGAACTTTTAGCTTATACGAAAGATGACGTGCGTGTTTTGCGTGATAGTTTCAACACTTTTCGCACTCTCTTCATACAGCTCACCCAGATTGATCCCTTTCTCCATGACATTACAATTGCAGGAGTATGTTTGAGAGTATTTCTCCAAAACTTTTTGAAACCTAACACATTGGCCATACTTCCTGCTCGGGGTTACATAGGGGCAAACGTGCAAAGTCGAAAGGCTTTGGCTTGGCTCAAATGGCAAGAACAACAGAACAACATAACCATACAACATGCACGTTCTCTGGGGGGGAGAAGTCCGCATCGGACCTTATTTTGTCGATGGGAAATGTGGAAGCTTAATTTTTTAATATTACGGCTGCTTCTTCCATGGTTGTCAGTTTTGTTACAAGCCAAATACATTCCAACCATACAGAAATACAAACATGATAACCCTTTTTGAGCAAACAAAGGATCGCGAAAACTATTTTTGTAGCCAAGGATTCGATGTTATCTCAATTTGGGAATGTCAGTTTAATGCAGAAATTTCTGAAAACACAGCCTTGAAAACCTTTATTGCTGCTCTTAATATTCCAGATCCATATTACCTCGTAGTGCTCTGCATGGTGGCAGAACCGACTGCTACAAAATGTATCACAAAATTCAGTCAGAAGGGGAAGTTATTCGCTATTTGGACTTCAATAGCCTTTATCCATGGGTTATGAAATACCAGGTATTTCCTATGGGGCATCCCGAAGTTATTATCGATAATTTCGACTATTCTCCTGGGGTATACTTTGGTATTTGCCATGCAAAAGTGGAAGCACCTACTGATCTCTTTTTGCCGGTTTTGCCCATCACAGTTAACGAAAAATTAATCTTACCCCTGTGTGGAATGTGTGCTACCGAAATGGCCCCATTATGCTCTCATACGGATCGATCATTTACAGGTTATTGGTGCAGTCCAGAGTTAGATTTAGCACGTTCTCGCGGTTATAAAGTTATTGAATTTTACGAGGTGTGGCATTTTTCTCAAAAATTTGAAGGGGAAGAAAACTTCTTTGCTCACTATATTGATACCTTTCTGAAGCTGAAACAGAAAGCATCTGGATGGCCTGAAGGTCAAAACCGACAGGCTTATCTGGACGAGTTTTTGCTAAGGGAAGGTGTTATGTTAAACAGTGAGCACATTAGTAAAAACCCTGGTAAAAGTTCACTTGCTAAGCTTTGTTTGAATTCTCTATGGGGAAGGCTTGGCATGAGAATGTTAAGAACTCAGACCAGGTGATTTCCTCTTATGAAGACCTCGTAGAACTTTTTTTAGATAACAGTAAAGTTATCCAAGATGCCAGGTTAGTTTCAGAAGAGCAGATGATGGTTGCCTACTCGCCTGTTGAAGGCACTGAGCCTGAAAATAGGAAAGGGAATGCTGTCATCTCCTCATTTGTAGCTGCCTACGGTAGGATAAAGTTATACGAGGTCATGGAACTTTTGCAAAGACGGCTTTTATACACAGATACTGATTCTGTGATTTTCATTGAAAAACCGGGCAATTACTCACCATCCATTGGTCACTACCTTGGGGAGCTAGGTGACGAACTCGACGGTGACTTTATTGTTGAGTTTGTTACCACAGGCCCCAAATCTTATTCCTACAGAACGCAGAGGGGTAAGATTGTGACCAAATGCAAAGGCATTACTTTAAATTCTCGCGCGGCCACTGAGATTAATGTGGAATCTATGATTGCAGCAGTAAGGGGTGAGCCACAAAATATCCAAATTCCTGTACCATTTTCTGTCCACAGAGACAAATGGAGCTGTCAACTCAAAACGACCTCAGTAACAAAAAGATTTGGACACACTTTTGCGAAGCGCATAGTGTCAACAGACACACGCACTTTTCCCTATGGGTATTTTAAAGGATAATTCCTTACACTCATATACCCCATAAGCAAAAGATGCCATCTATGGGACAGAAAACTAAACAACATTCTACCTGGTTGGTAAAAATCCATGGTTGTTTCCCAACACGATGATTTGCAGTGTCGCCCTTCTCTTGTACATTTTTAACATCAATGTTATTGTTACTATTATTCCACAATAGCTTTTTTTTTTTTCTTAGAATTAAAAAAGAAATTCGTCTTGGCATGATTACATGGTGACTGTGATAAAAAAAATAATAATAAATAAATAAATAAAAAAAAAAAAAAATGTTGACAAGGAGATTTTTTTTTTGATATAAAAACAAGTATCTATTTGTTTTTACATGATCTCTAATTATATAAAAACAATCACAGACTTATTATATTATCATTTTCAATATGTTCATACATCCATTTACATGTATAATTTCGGGAGCTACTCAGTCAGGAAAAACAACATTCGTGTTGTCTCTCATAGAATATTGTAATCAACTAATCAAACCACCACCGGAACGAATCGTTTACTGTTACAGTGAAAATCAAGATATATTTAAAAAATTTACCAATATAGAGTTCGTGAATGGTTTGAAGTTACCTGAATTTGATTCTAATGTGAGAAATTTACTCATAATCGATGATTTGGTTCACCAGGCTAAGGACAGCACGGAAATAGCTGATATATTCATAAAAGGTTCACATCACCGCAACCTTAGTGTCATTCTACTGACACAAAATTTATTCTGTAAAGGTACACATTTTCGTACAATTTCTCTCAATAGTCATTATGTTATTGCTTTTAAAAATTCCCGAGACTCTTTGCAGTTTTCTCATTTAGCTTCCCAAGTATTTCCAGGACAAACGAACGTGTTAGTTCAGATTTATAAAGATGCAACACGGGAACCCCACTCATATTTAGTTTTAGACTTTAGACAGGAAACACCTGATATTTTACGCTTGAGGTCACGGATTTTGCCAGGAGAAGAACCCAATACAGTATTTATCCCTGAATGGCTGATAGACTCAAACGCTATGAATATCTCATCAAGTACTTATCTCATTCCTCTCCCAAACAAGCAAATGATGCTTTAAAACATTGCACCTCCAGCCAAATCACCACACTCTGTGAAATTTGCAAAAATGTATTATGTGGAAATATTCCACTAAAAAACAAGCAAAAGTCACGCCTACGAAGGAAAAAAAAAATGATAAGAGCACTAATTAACAAATCGCTTCCCTTCATAACCAGAAGAAAATTGGTTTTACAGCACGGAGGAGCATTGTTCCCATTATTAGGCAGTATCATTGTTCCTTTATTGACTTCACTTATTAGAAAATGAATATGTTTAAAAAATTTACGCTTCTCCAATCACCAGAGGAGCGTGAATTGTATGCACTTGATGATGAAATGAGTGCTATTTTAAAAATAAGAAATAAACATGCAGATGAAAAAGTAAAAGCATATTTAAATGTTCTGCAAAAGTATTTAGGGTTGAAAAACCAATTGGCTCTCACAGAAGGAGAGCAACAGGAACATCGAATACCACGTCCAGAACCTTTACTGAACAAACCAAATACCCAGAACCATTCCCATCAACCATCAACATCAGCCACTCCCAGTGAAGAAAATGCTTCCACTCCAATCCCTCCCCGCAAGAGAGCTCGAAGAAGGAGTACCAAATTCATCTCTCTATCTCCCCGAAAGCTACGTGGGAATAAGAAACTGGTTTGGAAAAAATGGTAAGTGAAAACAATTTTTTTTTTTTTAATTATTTTTTATTTTCAGTAAATGATCTGTAACAGCATTAGTTACTACAATATCATTTAACCATAAATCCTTAGAATAACATTTGTTAATAATATTTTGCATAGAAAGACCACGACATCTCAATATTAAAAAATACACACAATGCAAACCACAAGCGACAGATTCCTTAGCTTGTACAATTACAGAATTATAATACCATTTATTAGTATTAATATTCAGAAAGTTAACAATATCGTTTTCGGGTGGACGACCGAAGCTATCGAAAAAATCACCGTGTTTGTCTTTAATATAGATAGCTTGCCAATGTTGTCCTGGCAACCAGGTCGGATCTGTGTTCACGAGGAACATCGACTGTTGTTTTCTGATCGGATATAGTGGCAATTCATCACGAGCACAAACTCCTAAACCCACTTTTCTCGTCGTGGGTTCTAACTCTAGTATGCTTACTAATTGTTCAGTGTTCATAGTCCAGTAACACAGAACGATCCTTTGTTACGGATAACGTACACTCAAATTCTGCATAAAGAACCACTGTGATGTTTTCAGGAAGAGGTTGAGCAAATTTAACCTCGAGTCGCACACTTCCTCTTCTTAACAGGCTGACATGGGGGGCAACGGCATTTTGATCTGGCGATAAGTCAAATCCATAGAGAACGTTTCCCTTTACGTATTCTTCATAAGAAATGTCATTACCACAGTCTCTGTTCCATTTACCTAGTGATGTGAACAGTGACATGTAACATCTGCTGTAATGCCTTTCCTTGAAGTTCGGAGTCAAAGGTTGTGAGGGATACTGAATACCGTCAGCGGTCACTACAAGAAAATTCAGATTGAAATGATGAAAATTAAATGGATTTCTGTTGAAAGTGCCATTAAATCCATCACTAGCGACCAGTCCAATAATTAATCTAGATGGTATTTCACCTAGATACAGATTGTCTCGTGTGGCATCTGACATACCCTTGGGAATTGAAAAATAAGACACTTGCACACGATTGATGGGGTATATCATGTTTGACTTGTCTAACACAGACAGGTGAGCCAGTTGAATCTTTGAATTTATTTTGACTTTGCGGACAAAAAGTGTAGCCTCTTCAATTTGCACTTTAGCCTTAGAATCAGCATTTGCAGTCAGTAAACAAAATTCGGGAGAACTGCGAACCATGCGAACACGAACAGTAACGTTATTGATCAAGTACCGGTCTTGATGCATGATGTCAGCGTGTATTCGCCCAAGCATCTCGACACTTTTTGATTGGTTAATTCGAGCTTGTCGTCTACGCATCCCACATTCACTTTTGGTAAACATATCACTAACATTAGCCACATCATCTTTAACAAATAGTTCATTTGTGAGTTGACTGTGTTTAGCATCTCTGTCATAATTTAGTAGGTTTTCAATATAAGCCCTATTAAGGATACGTGTCTGATGCCACATTCACTAGTTTATCTTGGAGAAAAACGTCAATTTGACTGAACAGGGAATGGAAAAAATTATTCACAACACCAACTGAAGAATCTTCGATAGGTTTATTATCATTGTCGGTGATGCGCACACGAACACGTAGGTATAAGTTTCCCAAATCCAAGTATTCTTCAGATGTACCTGGTATGCAAAATTCCACAGGACCTCCACTGTCAGTACTGGATATTGGTTGGTAGATAACATAAGAACTTCTTTCCACACACATGTTGACACGAGGGTGGGAAAAAAAATCTAACTCTGACATCATATCCTCAGCAAAAGATGTCATCTCGCTTGCGTTTTTTAGTATTCGTTTTTTTCTTCTTGCTTCCTTGACCTCTCTGAAGTAATCGACTCTGAGCCTTTTCAGCAATGGTTTTCCCAACTTTTGATGCTCTGTTTATAAAGGCTCGACGTACAGGTACCCCTTCCAAGACATCTCCTATCATATGCTGACCGGCTTTTAAGGCTTGACGACCGACAAATTGAGCTGCAGGTTTTAAAAGTGGACTTAGAAAGGAGAAGGCACTTCTAAAAATGCTACCTAATCCGTACCCACGCTGTATTGGGGGGCCCGTAAACATTTTAGCCCCACCTGCCTGCAATGTGTAATATCTGAGATAATCAGTCATCCTTCACTTGTCGGAACTGTAATTTAACCATTGTCTTGCCACCACGAAAGTGAAACAACTCGCCGCTGTCAGAACGAATTTCAATGCTAATTGACTGAAATGTTTGTTTTCGTAACGGATAATAATCAGGTTGAGCAAAAACGAAGGAACACTTGGTGCTGCACTGAACAACTCGTAACAATGGTGCACATGTATCACCAACTATCTGTTCTTGGATTACATCAGAATAAACAAAATATGCGGCTACACCCCTCTTTATATCAATTGGATATTTCCCTGTGATTGTACCTTTCAGTTTAACACCAATCTGATTAAAACCCAGTAGAAGCCCCAAACCCGAGGCCTCCTTGGGAAACAAAAGATTGTAATCTTTTGGGACTGTCAGAGAAATAGTGTTGTTTGGGTTCTTTGTTCCAGTAATCAGAGAACTGACATCAAACACTGCTTGAAGAAGTTCAGAGGGTGAATTGTAACTGCCATGGGGAATCTTGTACACTTTGTAAAATCCTTCTTTAGACTTTTAGAAAACTTTATTTCCTGCGATGTTGTTGTTCTCGATATTGTTGACACCTCCCCCAATTGCACGTATCATATGAAACTCATCGTAACCGGAATCGATGTTATTAAATTCTCCCGGAAGATGAATTTCGGCAAGAGCAACTTCCCATGTACCTTTAAGTCTGATCTCGTGTGGTAATTCCACTTGAAATTTCGTTTGCGTGTTTGTAGGAAACATTTTCATACTGGCATTACTGGGGAGGGTTAAGTAAAACATCTTCGCTACGAACTCAAGAATTATACGATGAGGGATAACCGAGCCACTTAACAAAATACTGAAGCTTTCCTTTCTGTTTGCACTGCTTAAGTACTTGTTCGATTAGATACACGTCTTCCGGAAGTTCATTGGGTATGTTAGCCTTTTGCAGTTGAGCTTCGTAGAAAGTTCCCTCCACTATCTCTCCGTCCCGACTGCGAACTCTATATACTACAGGGTTTCTATTAATAACCTGAGCAATAGTGAACATTTCTCGTGTCCAGTTACCCCAATACCCTTTTCTAAATTTGTGGGTATCATCACTTAAAACTACACTATCACCTACTTGAAATTTTGGTTTGCTAGTCTCCTCTTGGGTTCCGTACATATATTTCCAAACACGATCCTCGTTGTGAAGGTTAACTTGCGAAGGAGCCATACTGATAGTGCTGTGTGGTGTGAGGTTATAAGTATGTACAAGGGTTGGTAATACATTCGTATAACTTTTACTTTTAGTATACGTCATCCACTTGTAGATTTTTGTTTTCAATGTTCTGATAAATCTTTCTGCAATGGGTGCTTTCATTTCGCTCCTGGTCGTGTAGAAATGAATATTATGGTTCTTAAACAATGCACGAACTTTCTTGTTGCAAAACTCTTTTCCTTGATCAGTGTTTATATAACATGGCACTTCCTCTTTAAAAATAGACTCGAAAGCATTAACAACATCGTCTGCTGATTTCTTCTTCAATGTTCGAACCCACGCAAATCGGGAAAAACAATCAATGCATACAAGAAGGAAAGACACACCCCCATTCTCTTTTGCAAGGGATGACATATCTGCCAAATCACATTGAAAAGTGTGTAAAAGTGTCGGGACTTTGATTTGATTGCGTTTAAACTTTCTTCTAATGGGTTTATGTCTCACATAAGTAGGTTGTGTTGCTAACCAACTTTTCACGGTTTCATGTGTCAAATTTGTATGTTTCTGTAAAGCTTTGATACTTCCAAAACTAACTACTGTATTAGGATTATAGTAATCTGCTAACTTTTCCATTACTATCAATGATTTTTTTTCTTTGCAGGTGAAAATCAAGAAACATCGCAAAAGTGGCAGTTACTTGCTTTTATAGCAGTACTGCTAATATTAATGACCGGAGAAATTTCCATAATCATTTGGGAAGTGGTATCAAAATCAGGCAATCAAACTTGCCTCATCAAAGAAATGTTACGCCAAGAAAAACACTATTTGCATTGGTGATATATGTAAATTCAATTCCTATTTCTTGCATATTGCAATGTAAATAATATCTGTGAAATAAATATGTAAACTTAAAAGAACAAACAGTGTCTTTGATGTGTTATGTATGTTTAAGTAAGAACACTTTTGAAATCACCGTGAATTCACACAAGATTTGTTTATTTATTTATTTATTTATTGAACTTTAAGATCTTACTTTTAGACAAACCAAAATATCCGGATGAATTATGAATAAAATATGAACTTGATTAGAATATGAATATAGAAGAAAATACAGATGAGGTATGGAAAAAAGTATGTGTGTTTGAGTGACATCAGTATATAATTAATTATTCAGAAAAGCTCGAAAGACTGACGCCATCACGACTTACTCTAAGAATTCCCACCCTTTAACAGGAAACAAATACCCCAAATGTATAGGAAATTAGTACAAACATCTATATGAAATAAAATAAAATAAAATAAAATAAAAAAAAAACCGTATGTTTGAGTGACACTAGTATATAATTAATTATTCAGAAAAATCTAATCACACCCGCCATCACGACATACTCTAAGAATTCCCATAGACGACAATGACGGATGTGTGTCACCCTGGGAAAATTCAAAGATATCTTATCTCAAAACATAGCCCACAATTCCATAGCCAAACCAAAATACCGCACAAAGACATAACATCACGATTCTTATCTCTAAATATCACCCATCACACCACGTGATATTTCTGACAGAAGGGGAGCCCTGCGAAATTCCAAACTCAATAACAACAAACATTCGCGTCACGATTCCTTATCTTATCTTAATCTTGATCTGGTCAGAAGTGTCCCACCAATCACGACACGATTTCTTATCCACTAATATCATCCTTTCCATTCAAAACAACAACGTCACTTATTTACAAATGACGACATTTATTTACAAATAACAAATGACGTCACTTATCTACATCTGAAAACAACACACACCCACAACACGAATCCTTATCTCTACCATCACCCATAATTCCATACGCGAACCAAAACACAAGAACTGAAGCCAGTGACCACATATGCTCCCAGGGAAATTTCTGACTCAGGAAGCCACGCACACCGGAAGCATTTGGTTTAAAGTGTCCCACCAATCACAACACGAATCCTTATCTCTATCATCACCCATAATTCCATAGGCGAACCAAAAAAATCCCCCATAAACCCATACGCGAACCAAAACACAACAACTGAAGCCAGTGACACAGTTGCCCACACGGAAATTCCAAACATTCCACAGCCATGAAGCCATGCACACAATGACGTCATCAACCAATCACGTCACGATTCCTTATCTTATCTTGATCTTGATCTGGTTCAAACAGCCTCCCCTACTACTTGCACTGCTTCGCTGTAAGACTTCGCCGCTCGGGTTCTCAGGTCAACCCCCTCCTGTGGGAACTAAAGACCAGTGATACTATGCACAGGAATCTCTGAGGTGGTTAGTGTGCCTTCCGTTTGCTGTGGGCTGCCAAGCGTCTTCAGCCAACTTACTTCCCCGGGACGTATTTATTGAGCAAAGAGTTCTGAAAGCACTTATTTCCACCTCTTCTTCTACGTCCAGCACTCTTCTACTTCTACTCCTAATTATGAAGCACTGGCCAATGAAATGAAATGCAAAAGATCACACTATCTTACATATATGTATTTAAATTTTTATATGATGTAAACTTTTAAGTAATAAAACATTTGATTATAATGTAAATTTGTATGTATTCATTTAACAAAAGAATTCAAAAATGCTTGAAAAATTAGATGGTGCACGCTGCCCTATCGGTATTTTAGAATGTGCTCTAGGAAACAAAAATGATGGGAACCCCTGTTATAGGAGTTCATATCTTTCATCATCGGCCTATGGAGTAAAAAGAGTGCTGAGGGTCAGCAGATGGCAAAAGGGGTGAAATAAAGGTAGAGCAAGACAGTAGTAGGTAACAGAGTCCTCGGTCGACCTGATTAACTATATAACTCGATGGTTGTCGCTAAAAAGGTCCGCAGACATCATCTCCTCACATCAGTTCTGAAAACAAAACTCAATTGGTAAACACCGTGAAGTATTTTAGTTTGATCAACCATATGATCTGAAAGGAAAGAGCCTGAAAATAATCTTGAATATGAACAATTTAAAGACCATATTGACCACGAATTGGGAGAAGGACTTCCCCGGAGTGATACAGCCCACAAGGAGCTGCACCACCTCGACGTAAGCCTTCGCTGCTCGGGTTCTATCAGGCCAACCCTCACCTGTTGAACTATAATACCAATGAATTACATACTAAAGAGAACTGATATGCTAAAGGAAGATACATAATTTAATTTGCCCCTGTGTAAGGATACGGAGAATGGGTGTTTTGCACCATTTATTTACGAACCGCCCATCCGCTAACAAATGCATTTCTTGTGCCAAGAATCTTGGTAGATAAAAATAAAATCTGCTTCCGACTCTGGCATAAACCCTGTTTCCATCGTGTATCTGCGATTTTTTCTCCACTTTCCAGATATGATATCTCAGTACATTCACAAGGAAGGAAATTTATGAGTTTTGGGGGTTTTCTGACAGGTGGGGGGAATTGTAGGTATACAACCTCCTCCAGCGACAGCATCGGAATTTCTAATACTGTACTTAATTTTTGCGAGATACGCCGAGCGGAGGTCATAAATAGAAAAAGTGTCCCACCGTTTCGAGGTCCTGACAAACGTCACAAAAGGGGTCGCAGGGACGTGGTATATATATAGGGACTTTACCAGTTTCATAGGGAGCTACCCATAGGCTATCCGCCATGCTAAATCTCTGTGAAATGGCTGTCCCAGCTATTCTTCATGTTTTGAAATAGAATTCCCATATTCGTTCCGAGATGCGGAGTATCACATCTGGAAAGCGGAAAAAATTCCCAGTATAATGTTTGCGATTTTATTTTAAAAATATCTAATCCATCCGATTTAAATTTCTTAATATATTTACAAAGTGAGTAGTACCACTCGGGCACAACCTCTGCGCAAGGACCAGCATGACCAGTGGTCCCGAAGTGGGGAAGAAAAAAACCCTAGAAAATATTTAATTAATATGCCAGAAATATGATTTGACTTTAAGGCCTTCCGAATAGTTTTAAAAGCAATAACAGAATGAGAATATAATACAAAGGCCGAAAATTCATGTACTTAAAAATAAAAATAAAAAAAAGAAAGAACGAAAAGCGTTCCCCGTCAGCAGAATACTTCAGCTTACAGGGGAAGACTGACAGACGTGCACAAGGCAAGGAAAACAGATCGAACAGAACGGCTGTCTGTCTTCCCCTGTAAGCGGAGGTATTCTGCTGACGGGGAACGCTTTGCGTTCTTTCCCTTTTTTATTTTTGAATTTTAGTCCTTGACAGCATAACTTTATGCAGATAGATAACTTCACGCAGATACTACACTTACACACACGCTGAAAATTTGTGAGTCCAACAAACTTCATCATCGGCCTGTAGAGATAGGCTGAGAGTCAGTAGATAGTAGGAGAAGAAATAAAGATAGAGTGCATAGTGGTAGAGTAGGTAAAAAGACCTCAATTGACCTATTTTAGCTGTTTGCCCCCAGGGGCGTTTCTAAAACGGTCGTTGATTTTTCACCGCCTCGCTGTAAGCCTTCGCCGCCCGGGTTCTCAGGTCCTCCCCCACCTGTGGGAGCTAAAAACCAGTGAAGCTGAGTACAGAAAACCCACAAGGTGGTTACTGTTCCTTTCTTTTTTTGTAGGCTGTTGTGATTCTTTTTGCTACCTCACCTCCCTTGGCCATGTCTAGTTTGCAGAGAGCTATGTAGAACGCCGAAGCTGCCTCCTCGTCTATATCCAGGGCTACCTCTACTTGCTCAGGGGTGATTTTGCTGATGTCATCAACGAAGAGGTCACCTCATTTTGCACTGACGATGTCGGGTCCATATTTCCCTGTGAGGAGTTCAGGTTCTCCTACTTTATCTATCGCTTCTTTGAACTTTTCTGCCACCCCCGGCATACCTCTAAGGAAATGTTTTAGAGTCTCCCCTGCTTTTGCATGAGGGACTTCTGGGTGTTCGGTTTCAGATACTTTTGCTGTTTTGAGATTTGTCAGCTATTCTTCCTGCGGACTTAATCGCCGTTTGGAAGTGTTGGTGCTCGTCTCCATCTCTACTTCAGCTTCTTCTACGTTATCTGAATTGGCGATGTCTATATTAGCAGTGGTAGCTCCGCTTTCGTCCGTGGGAGTTACCATGATGGTTTCTGCATTGTCAGTCTCTTCTGTTGGGATCGTATTGCTGATTTCTGCAATTCTGGTAGGTTTCCCTCCCTTACGGGACCTTTTCGTTGTCTTTGACATGGCGGCATGATCAGGGGTGGTCTCAAAAGGCGGAAACTCTTCCTATGTTGTGACCTTTTCATTACTTGGTTTTGTTGTTCATGTGATTGCGCCACCCATCCTCTCTGCAAGAGTTCTGGAAGGGCAGGTGTCCACTTTGGGGTCAATGAACCACATTTCAGGCAAGCTGCCTCATATTTTTCTTGGTTGTGGCCTGTTTTTAGGTAATTTTTGCATTTTATTCGAGGGAAGTCTGCCCCAAGATGATTGAAGGCGCCACACCGAAAGCATTGCGTTTTGACGCCTGGGTAATTTACCATTACCCGGGCAGATCCTATGAGGATAAAGTTAAGAACTTGGAGTCGGGGGTTACCTCCCCCGACTCCACTCAGGATTGTCGACGTCATTGTGAACCTGGATTTCCCGTACAACTCCCCACTTACAGAATACGCTACGGATGATATCGTTGTTCTCAGCGTATTCTAGGGGGAACCTTGGTATCTTACGGGTTCTCAGGATGCTCCCTACCGTGAAGGGAGAGACTTTTGTTTTCCCACAGTTAAAGCTTGGAGAAGTTTTTCTCTGATCTCCATCTCTATATTCTTGGTTACCACGTGGCATCTTCCTTCCCCATAAGGGATAAATCCGAATATGTTTTCTGCACCGACGCACTCTTATGATTGCTTTCGCCATCGCCCTTGCCTGGATTGTGGCGTACACCTCAATTCCGAGGGTACGTACACACGGCAGAATGGAGGGTATGATCGGATGGGGGGGGGGGGGCTAACACTATTCCCACCACCGAGGGTTTAATATTACCCCGGTCAGTGGTTTTAGAAGATTTGTAATTTGCCGTTTAAATATCTAGATCTACAGCCCCGATGGAACTCGTATCGATATCAACAGTGAAGAACAAATACTACAATTTGTTCTTAGCCTGTTAAGTTGGTAAGAACTGATACTACACTTTGATCTTAGCCAAAAGGCCGAGAAGCGATCTTACACACACGCTGATAATAATATGTGAGTTCAACAAATCTTCATCATCGGCCTGTAGAGTAAGATAGGCTGAGAGTCAGCAGATAGTAGGAGAGGAAATAAAGATAGAGTGCATAGTGGCAGAGTAGGTTAAAGAGGCCTCAGTTGACCTGTTTTAGCTGTTTTCCCCCCAGGGGCGTTTCTAAAACGGTCGTTGATTTTTCACTTTAGAAAAAGGAAAAATCCTATAAAGGAAACATGTAACAAAAACATGAAGTACAGAGAAAACAAAACTATAGACAGGACTAGAAACCGAAAAAGAAAGGTGGAGCGAAGGGTCTGGCCTGAGTGATGCAGCTCTCAAGGAGCTGCACCGCCTCGCTGTAAGCCTTCGCCGCTCGGGTTCTCAGGGCCTCCCCACCTTGTGGGAACTAGAGAACATTATAGATCTGGACAGGAAAACCATGGGATGGTTATTGTGACTGTCGTTTGTTATGGGCAGTCATTATTCTTTTAGCCACCTCGCTTCCCTTAGCCATGTCTAATTTGGAGAGAGCTATGAAGAACGCTGATGCCACCTCCTCGTCTATGTCCAGGGCTACATGTACTTGCTCAGGGGTGATTTTGCTGATGTCTTCAACAAATAGATCACCCCATTTTGCACTAACTACGTTGGGACCATATTTCCCAGTGAGGAGGAGCTCAGGTTCCACTATTCTCACCATTGCGTTTTTAAATTTTTCTGCCACCCCAGGGATACCTTTAACTAGATGCTTTAGAGTCTTCCCTGCTTTTGCATGAGGAGTTTCTAATTCTTCTATTTCTGCTGGTTTTATTTTTTTTTTTCATCTCCTTTTTCCTCTGGACTGAGTGGTCTTTTGAAGGGGGCGCTGTTTGCCTCCATATTTTCTGTTTCATTTTCTTTCTCTTCTTCTGCAGTGATTACATTATGTGTGGCAGCTTGTTTTTTGGGAGTTTCTTCTTCATGGATTTCTCGCTTCTTCTCTTTCTTGGGTGTGAATGCTATGGTTTCTGTGGAGGCAGCCTTCTCTTCTACTGCCGTTATTTTGCCGTATGCCTCGTTGAGAGTTTGAAAATCCGGGTTTCCCGACTCTTGTTCTGTAGTAGCTGTTGGCTTTATCGTGCCTCCCATCCTTTCTGCATGGGTTCTGGACGGGCAGGTGTCCACTTTGTGGTTCAGGGTACGACATTTGAGGCAAGCTGTCTTGCATTTATCTATTGTGTGGGCTGTTTTCAGACAATTTTTGCATTTGATTCTAGGGCAGTCTGCCCCAAGATGACTGAAGGCACCACATCTAAAACATTGTTTTTTCACTCCAGGGTAGTTGACCATTACCCTGGAGGAACCAATGAGAATGAAGTTGGGCACTTCTGTTTTCATCTCAAGGGAGATGTTAACTTCTCCTGATTTCCACTCTGGGTTTTCTGCACCTTTTAGGATCTGGATTTCTTTTACATTACCCCACTTCGAGAACACGCTCCGAATGATGTCTTCATTCTCTGCGTATTCTAGGGGAAATCTAGATATTTTGAGCATTTTAAGGATGCTCCCTACCATGAACGGAGAAATTGTTTTACCTCCAAATTCAAAACCTCCAAGTATCTTATTCCTCGAGGCGATGTTCTTGGTGACTACTTGGTATCTTCCGCCGCCATAAGGAGTGAACCCGAATATATTTTCGGCTCCTACATGGTCCATGAGAGCTCTTGATATTGCCCTGGCTGGCGTTGACGCATCCACCTCAACGCCGAGGGTTCCGACGCGAGGACCAACAGATGACATCCTTAGTGTATTGGAGGTAAAGGGGCTAACTATTCTCGCCACCGAGGGTTTGAAATTTCCCCAGTCCGGAAGATCTGTAAATATCGTGAGCCCCGATGGGACTCGTATAGTTCGCCCACCGTTTATAGGTCCCTGCTTCGTGTCTTTCCAAGAATAGTCGATTCATGCTGAAGGGGAGAAAGAAATGAATTACGTCCGAATTGGTCGCCAACACGCGAAATTACTTGCTTTATAGGTAAAATTTTCCAACTGTTATACAAGGAACATAGTTAATAGTTAACTACAATAATCATAAAAGAGAAGTTAATTTTCCGACCGGTAATAATAAACAACTCATCCCACAATACGGACTGACTACCCATTATACCACAATACGGACTGATTACCCTATTATCAGAATTGGTTCTCCTTTTTCTGAGATGCGCAGAAGTGTCGAGGGGCCTCTAATCGGTGGGCGAACTAACAGTTAAGAACAGATACTACGAAATGCTATTAGCCTGATACTACACTTTGATCCTAGCCAAAAGGAGAAAAAACGATCTAATAGAAGAATGCGAAAAACAACTTCAAAGTTGCTTAAAGCAAACTTCAAAAGTATAAATTTATATATTAACAACATATAAATTATTTATTAGGATATTTAAATTTTATAATTATTTTATTTATAACCTAAAATAATTGCTAACTAAATTCAATATTTCATTTAACATAAAAGATACAATTCTATTTTATAAAAATATTAGTAAATAAATTTGTAGTAATTGTACTCAATCACAAAATAATTTGGGTTTAGCTCACACAATAGTTTTGTTTTTAATAACTAGTTGGAAAATAAAATCGCTTAATGAACTGAAATTTCTGTTTTGAGAAACCTTACGTACGATATTGATAATATTCAAATGAATATTACAAACTTTTTGAAAATATGCATTCGTCACAAGCCGCTCACTTGGACATATTCTTATCTCGGACGCGGGGAAACACTTAGAAGGACTTGTTGTTAGTTTACTCATAATCTGGTATGCTGTGTGTGGGGTGGGGGGGTAACTTTTCTTGCTACATGTATAGATGGGGAGAAGCCATTTTGAGGAATCACAAAAAGGGAACTCCGAATAACTAATAATTAAGAAAAAGTATGCAATTCTGTCTTAACATTGATCTCTTAAGCACCATAACCGAACTGTGTATTGCCCTTTGCGTGGGTGGTTTGTTTGCGAGCTGAGTTTTAAGCATTCCCGTATAATTTCTACAGAATACATACGTATAATTTCTACAATGTTCCTAACCTACGCTTAGGAACATTGTCCCTTTTGAGGCACCCAAAGGAACGTACGCGACTATGGCGATGGTGAAAGTGCACACAGGCTGTCTCTCAATTTGCAAGGGGAAAAAAATGGAAGGATTAAAATGGTTTTGCGTACTCTGATCATCTAACAAATGTGTTAAATGATTTATTTTATAATGGGAAAAATATTTCCTGTGAAAAATTTTACATAATTATATTATATATAAGGGGAGGCTATATTCCACTGGAGCGCACGTTCCCCTGTGTAGACAGGGGGAATGCCTTTTAGACATGAGAAGGAATGAAATATTTCCCGTGGACCATCAGGGAATACCAGTGTCTGTTCCACAGTGTGCGGGTGCAAGCAGAATGTGGTCACCATGTTAGGGGCAGCTGAAAGATCTAAAAAGGTTTTTCAGATGAGTGTCGATGGGTTGACTGCAAAAACATAAAACAATTGAAATCTGATCCAATATGGAAGTGCAAAGGAAAAGTACAACATGCAGGCTCGGAATTCGCCTCGATAAACAACATCGGCGCATCCAACTGAGCAGTCGGTTTGGATCCATAAGTTAGCTACCGAAAGAAGAGCAATAAAATTAAACCAACAAGAGACTAAGTATCAGTAAGAACATGAAATGTCAGTGCTTCATCGGTTCCTGGAAAGCTAGATTTAATTTGCAAGTAGATCAACGGTACCGATGTGACATCCTTGGATTGACGGAGGCGAGACGTGGAAGAAACATCTAGTGTGGCAGTAGTTTCGATCATGAGGCAGGAGTTGGATTTCTTCTCAGTAAAAGAGGGAGAGACGCATTATTGGATACAAAACAATAAAAAAAGGCAAAATAAAGTTTTTCAGCAAGACCATTTAAGATCGCAGTGGTTGAAATCTACTCACCCACTTCAGAGTCCTGAAAAATAAATGTAGTTATTCTGCAGCAATTTGAAAATAACCTTCAATTAGAACCAAAGAAAGAAATACTAATTATTGGAATAAATTGCAATGCGAAGATTGGACAGGACAATAAAGGATGGGAAAGAATTAAGGAGCAAATGTGGATATTGAGAAAGCAATGAAAGAGGAGAAAGAATGCTTGAATTAGGCTTGAACGATGGCAGGGTGGTCATTTGAAACACCGAATTCCAGCAAAAAGACGTCAGGAACCTTTCTTTTAGTGTTACACGGTGATTATGGATTCTACAACCGTGTTATAGAATCTCGATACTTAACAAAGTTTTAAATTATTCCATAGCGCTCAAGTCGATAAATAAACTTGAATTTATTTGTAATATTGAAAGAGGCCCGAGATTCATCTCAAATAACATTGCAGAAAAAATACGTTTAGAAACCGCCAACATTTTAAATCATAACAAAACAATAACAAGCAACCTAACTCAACACGAATTAACAGCGATCAGATCACTAAAGTCTAATCCGAACATCTTAATAACCAGAGCAGATAAAGGAAGTGCCACCCTTATCTTAAACCGAACCACGTATGTGGAAAAAATGAATCTTTTGGTCTCGGACAATAACATATATCAATTAGTTAACTATAATCCAACTAATATGATAAAAAAGAAAACAGAGAATCTACTTAAGTCAATTACCACATGGCCCGGCAATGCGGTCAAAAAACTATTTCCACACTACGCTCGGTGCCCGAGAATTTACGGGCTACCGAAAATTCACATAGAAAACAGACCGCTAAGGCCTATAGTCGAAGGGATTGATAACCCGACTTATTACTTAGCCAAAAAATTAACTCCAACACACAAGGAGTTGGTAGATCATTCCCCCTCCTATATCAAAAACACATAGCACTTCATAAACATCAACAAAGATTACATTAGAAAAAGATGATCTATTAGTTAGTTTTGCCGTCTCTGCCCTCTTTACCAATCTACCAATCAATGACGCAATTCCTCTTTTACATAACTTTTTATTTTATATGGCAAAAAGCTTTCTACCTACAAAAAGAAGGCACAGCCATGGGCTCGCCATTATCCCCCCCCCCCCCCGATTGCTAACTTTTATATGGAACATTTTGATTAACTTGCTTTAGGTTGTTCAAAACTTAGATACGTTGACGATGTTTTCGCGATCTGGCCTCATGGCCGCCAGACACTAGACACATTCCTTAGCCACCCAAACAAGCAACACAAACGCATATAGTTCACAATTGAGATTGAAAAACATAACACACTGCCGTTTCTAGATACACTTGTCACACGTCTTCCCTCGGGCAATCTTTCCTTCACTGTTTACGGAAACTGACACATACTGGCCAATATATACACATAGACTCCTACCACCACCCAACACAAAAACTAGGTGTCATCAATACCGTAAAAAACAGGGCTCTGAAGATCTGTTCCAATGAACAGGCACTGAAAAACGAATTTAAAGTGATCAGCAATACTTTTCAAAAAAAGGGACACAGCCAAAATACTATTAACAAAATTCTCTATAAGACCTCAATAAACAAACCAGACTACAGTAAAACTATAACCATTCCCTACATTAAAGGGACATCAGACAAAATAAACAGAGTACTCCAAAAATACAACCTCAAAGCCACCTTTAAACCTCCTGCAAAATTAAAAAGCTTACTCAACTCATCCAAAGACCTACTTCCTCCGCGGCCCACCCTGAAATATACCGTATTTACTGCACCTGCAACATACCATACATAGGAGAAACAGGACGCACAATTCCTATCAGGCAAAAAGAACATAAAAAGACGCATAAAATATAATAATTATGGTAAAGCTGGCCTTTCTGATCATGCCCTGAACACCTTACATAAAACTAACTGAAAAGCACTAGTTGTCCACATCACACGAAAACACGGTATGAACGCAAATTTAAGGGAGCCTGTGAGGTCGTTATCAACCACCCCAATCTAAACAATAATGATGGTCTAAAAATCCCATACATATGGCAGGCATATATTCGTCCCACGAATCCTTCCTCTCTAAGAACAACTGTAAATAGGATTGTAGAAAATCCAGGATCCTAAATCTAAAATAACAACTTTAATAATAAAAAATAGGACATCACTGTTAAAGAAAAAAATCTACAAGAAAGAATGTTATTCATGTTGTAATTTATAAATAATTTTTTTATTTTTTTATTTTTTATTTTATTTTTTTATTTTATTTATTTATTTATTTAATTAATTTTTAATCAAAAATAATAATTGTAATAACAGAAATAGGACATCTCTGTTACCGGAAGGAAAATCATCTGTAAGCAAGAATGTTTATTGATGTAATCATAAATTAAATCTAGCTTGATGTGATTTTGTTTTTTTTCACTAGAGGTCATGCCAGAGAGTAACATGTAATCAAATCAAATCATTGTTTGACTAGCTTACAGTTTCAAATGTAACGCAGCTTGTGTTGTATATTTATGTATGCCCCAGATGGTGATCTTGATAAAGACATCGAAACATCGGGATAATAAAAAGAGTTATTGTAACACGGTTGTAGCAAACATAATTTCATTCCCATGGTTGGACTATTGTTTGCAGTCTTCCAATCCAAACATATGCACCTAACATATCACCAAAGTACTCCTCACTGGTATGAAAACATACATTCTTCACACTTCTCGGAACTGCCGTCCCATATCCAAACCGTGGTTCTCCAAAAGATGTGCCAAGGCTGAACATATGAAAAATCAGGCATACCACATCCGGCTCAAATTAAGAACTTCATCCTCCTTCAGTACCTATACAGAAGCCCGAAACAGATGCAAAAAAAAATATATCAATGATTCCAAAATTGAATTTGAACGGGCAAAAAGCAGGAAACTTGCAGCCTGTCCTAGCGGCAGCCATGCCGTTTGGTCTCTTGACAAAGCAATTCGTCGCAACTTTTGCCCTACACTACTCCCACCCCTATCATACCCATATGGTTCAACTGCAACATCACCCACAGAAAAAGCGAATCTCCTGGCTTCACACTTTGCTTCCAATGCACGCATAACTGACAATGGCAAATGCCCCCCAGTCATTTCAACTGCCCAACATACAATGCCTCCTGTATCCTTCTGCCAGAAAGAAATCATAAACCTGCTGTCAAAATTAGACACAAAAAAGCCCCTGATCCAGATGGCATTCCTCCAATTGCCCTGAAGGTATGTGTAGCAGAACTGACTCCTATCCTATGCCATCTGTACACACTCTCTTACTCCACTGGTGTATATATCCTAAAGCCTGGAAATTGGCCTATATTCAACCCATTCCCAAAACAAGGTGACAAATCGCTGCCATCTAACTACCGCCGTATCTCACTCACCTCAATCGTACCTAAAGTGATGGAGAAAACATCAATTCTCAACTCCTACTCTACCTTGAAAGTACCCAGCTATTAAGCGACCACCAGTACGGATTCCGTAGATGCAGATCAACAGGTGACCTGCTCTCATATATTACCCATCTATGGACATATGCCATGGATAAATTTGTCGAATCCAAAGGAGTTGCACTTGAAATCTCTAAAGCCTTTGACCGGGTCTGACACAAAGGCTTGCTAAGCAAACTTCAATCATTTGGACTGTCTCAGGACTTTTGCAGATGAATTTCCAGCTTCCTGTCTGGACGCACATTATGTGTGATAATAGATGGCTCCCTATCCTTCCACCATCCAACTAATGCTGGGGTCCCACAAGATTCAGTTCTCTCACCGACCCTCTTCCTTCTGTACATCAGTGACCTGCTTCAGTTGACCTCCAACCCAATACACAGGTTTTCAGATGACAGCACTTTGCACTTCCCCCCCCCTTTCATTTGATAAACCTTACCCTACACAACTCACTTCAACCCACAGATCATCAACCACAACTTCTCTTAATTCGGACCTCCAAGACATCCTCCGATGGGGCTCAGATAACCTCGTCAACACTAGTAAAACCCAGTATTGTCTTATTTCCCACAAAAAGAACCCTTTTCCCCCAGTATTATTTTGAATAACACTCAAATTCCCAGATGAGATGAAATTTCTCTTCTCGGAATTACGATGACATCAGGCCTCTCCTGGCATAAACACATCACAACCATTGCAACTTCAGCTTCCAAAAAACTAGGCTTTCTATTTCGCTCAAGACGTTTCACCTTTAAAGAGCTGTTAACCTTATACAAATCGCAGATCCGCCCAGCTATCGAATACTGTTCTCACATTTGGAGTGGGGCTCCTAGAATCTCCCTCAAAATGCTTGACTCAATACAGAGGAGGGCAATTAGACTGATCAACTATCCATCTGTTATCAACTCACTTCCCTCACATTCTCATGGACGTTTAGTCTCTGCAATTTGTATATTCTATAAATATTTCCATGGAAAATGCTCATCTGAAACAATATCAATAATTCCCCCACTCTGTACTAAACCCATTGGAACATGTGCAGCTGCTGCTTAACATCCCTTCACAGTACACCTTGAAACCCACAGAACAAGTTTCTTTTCCTCCTCCTTCATCCCTGCTACTGCTATACTGTGTAACAGTGTTCCCCTGTGATGTATTTCCCAAGGAGTACAATATGCAGGGTTTTAAAGCGAATGTCAACAGGATTCTCCTTTCCCATCCCACTACCTGTATACGGTACTAAAGTACTATAGGTAGACCAGCCAACCTCTCGTATATGGACCCAACATAAAAAAAAAAAAAATTAAATATTTTCTTTTAACTTCCATAAATTATACTTTAATGTGCTGGTCATAATCATTTGGCTAATAACGAATCTACCAGCGCAATTTTTACTTTCAGTGCAATTATTGAAAAATTACTCAAGTATTAAACTCAATATCTTCTGAATGTACCAAGCCTTGCAATCCGATGCCCGAAATGTTCAACGTTAATATCTGTAGTTTTCAATGTTTATCAGAATTATATTATATATATTTTGTGAGTTCAAACTTCATCATTGGCCTGTAGAGTAAGATAGGCTGAGAGTCAGCAGATAGTAGGAGAGGAAATACAGATAGAGTGCATAGTGGTAGAGTAGGTTAAAGAGGCCTCAGTTGACCTGTTTTAGCTGTTTTCCCCCCAGGGGCGTTTCTAAAACGGTCGTTGATTTTTCACTTTAGAAAAAGGAAAAATCCTGAAAAGGAAAACATGTAACAAACAGAAAGTATAACATAAGTATCGAGAAAGCCAAAGGAATGGAAAACTAAATTTAGAGGTGGAGGAAGGATCTGGCCCGAGTGATGCAGCTCACAAGGAACTGCACCGCCTCGCTATAAGCCTTCGCCGCTCGGGTTCTCAGGTCCTCCCCCACCTGTGGGATCTAAAAACCAGTGAAGCTGAGTACAGAAAACCCACAAAGTGGTTACTGTGTCTTTCTTTTGTTGTGGGCTGTTAATATTCTCTTGGCTACTTCACTTCCCTTGACCATGTCCAGTTTGCAGAGAGCTATGAAAAACGCCGAAACTGCCTCCTCATCTAAATCTATAGCTACCTCAACTTGATCAGGGCTGATGTCATCAACGAAAAGGTCACCCTATTTTGCACTGACAACATCAGGTCCATGCTTCCCTGTAAGGAGGAGTTCAGGTTCTCCTAATTTTGTCATCGCTTCTTTGAATTTATCCGCCACCCCAGAGATACCTCTAATAAGATGGCTTAGAGCCTCCCCTGCTTTTGCATGAGGAACTTCTGGGTGGGCGGTCTCAGATACTTTAGCTGTTTAGGGTGTTATCAACTCTTCTTCTTGTGGGCTTAATGGCCGCTTGGAAGTGTTGGTATCTGCCTCCATCTTTTCTTCTTCCTTGGCTATATCTATATCTATATTAGTATTTGTAGCTTCTCTTTCTTCTACTGTAGTTATATCGACTGTTTCTTCTGTGTGGTTTTTACTGTTCGTTTCTGTTGTGGAAATTTTTTTCCCCTTACGGTTTTTCTTGGTTGTCTTAGAGGTGGAGGGATCGCTTTCTGTAGCATCAGAAGTGGCCTTTAAAGGTGGAGAAGCTTCCTGCGCTGTGCTATTTCCATTGCTTGGTGCAGTTGGGATTGCACCTCCCATCCTCTCTGGCAGGGTTCTTGATGGACATGTGTCCACTTTGTGGTTAATGACCCCGCATTTCAGGCAAGCTGCCTCACATTTTTCTTGATTGTAGCCTGCTTGGATGCATTATCATGAAATCAAAAAACAAACTTGTGAAATACAATTTTATTTTTCTACGTATTTTATATCTAAAATAATCAAATTATATTATATTATTTAAGGTGTATGAATATATTCATAAAGTATTGTTTTAGAATTTTAAAATTTTTCAAAATTATTCCTAATTTCTGAAGAATAATAATATTTTAACTTTTATTTATTATGAAATTTCAATACTTCTTAATTTTATTACTGTGGGTTTGAACTATACATATATGATTGCAGTAGAAACTAAATCTTTAATGTACACTAGAATATTTCTTCAAATAATAAAGTCGCTGTGTGCATTCCACGTAGACAGTGAGATAAACTGATTCTGTGCGAATCACTCGTAGGAAAGTGTCGGCATGTTTGCATTTTCAGAAAAAGAAATTTCAGTATCTGATGTTACGTTCAATTGCTTTGCAAAGTGTATCGAAACTTCTGCTGTCGTGTCAATATTGGGTTGATAAAATTAAAAATGCTATAAAAGATAAAACATATAAAAATAGATAATATAAATCTTCTTTTATGTTTAATAACGTTATTTTATTAAACTGCTTCGTAATGACCCTAATAAAACCACTGCGCAAAACTTCGAACGTAGAATCTCGTGACACTCAAACCAGTGCAGGATAAATTGATGTTTTTTTTGTTTTTTTTTTTAAATCCAATGGTTACTAAGCTAACCTATGATTATATTTTGGGTCCGAGAATTTTTTTTCCGTTATGGTTCCTTTCCACCTTCCCCTCCAGAAAGTATCTCGAAAGTACTCATCAGCAACATTCTGATAATCTTGTTAACTTCACTGCTAGAAAACTCGATCGTGCCTTATATGTTGTAAATAAAAGATTCATTTTCTACCAGTCTTACTTTAATAACAGCCCTGGAAGATGAAATTTCTCATGCTACGATAATTTTAACTTCCTGTCTTTGTTATAAACACGTTTCACATAAGAATCCGTCTTTTCATTCGACCCAGAAGTTGCTTTCCATCTAAAGAACTGAAATGGTAACCGAATTCAAATCACAAATCGAGCCAACCAATGAATCTTGTTCTTGCATTGAGAGCTAAGCTACTAAGATGCGAGGGAAAACTTCCTCACTCACTGCAAAAGAAGTTGCTGTTGGTTATGCTTGCTGAGTATTTAAATATCAAATGATACGCCTGATGAAAGACAGATAGTGGAAACTAACACGATAGATGCGCAGCGATTTTATTTATTTGTTAATTTTGAGCAGTGGACAGTATTATGTATGATGTATGATGTAATATGTATGATGGAAACTAATTATATTTGAAAAGATCAACGAGTCTGCCTTTGCTTATCCAGGGATTGTTTTGTTATAATGATCTCAATATTTATTCCAGTGAAAATTGAAAGATCGACTCTGTACAAAGAGTGTCAGCTCCTTGATACTTGAAACTCTAGAGGGAAAAAAGGAAAATAAAAAATAAGAGAAATATAATATTTCACAAAACAAATGCAAGGAACATTATTGCACTAAACTCACAAACGTTGTCAGCTTTTCTCTGTTTCTCGAGGTGTTCACAGAACAGGTTATCTCCAACCAACGCTTACACGAGAGCAAAGACTCGCTCTAACCGGTCTGGAAACGATGGAGACACTTCTTTGCATGATTAATGGCATCGGAATCAATGTCTTCTATCTTTTCATGTGGCTCAAATGTCGGGAGACTCCCAAACCTTTCTGGAGAGACCAAATGATACAGTGTCGGTGTTCGAATACCATCTAGAACACGAAGGTCCTTTACAAGAGATTTTCAGTTGACGTTTGGCAATCTCATACAAAACTCTGCTCAAAATATCTGTTTTGCAACCATTAATAGACATATATTGGCCATAAAGACTTAAGTTCTTCGGCCGAAATCAAAATCAAATGCTCAACAGTTTAGTACTTAAACAATGTATCATCATGTTCACAAGTAATTGTGAACATGATGATACACTATTAAAGGGATACAAATCCTATGTTGTTATATAGCCAGTAAGTGAAACTCAAGATCCAAAACTACGATCTATGAGTTTCAATGCCGAAAAACTATATCGGCGAAGGCAATTCGAAGCAAAGGTGGAGCAAGCTCCCTCACTATTCTTGATATTCTCTCATAATGTAAAGCACAGCTCCTAGGAGATGTAATACTGTCATTACATTATGAGGAGAGGTCACTACCCAGATCGGTTTCAACCTTTTTTGAGGTCTCATCAGTGAGTAGGTAGACCTGGAAGATATCAAAGCTTAGTGAAAAGAACTTACATACCTTCACTATACTGGGTAGTGACCTCTCCTCATAATGTAATGACAGTATTACATCTCCTAGGAGCTGTGTTTTACTTTATGAGAGAATATCAAGAATAGTGAGGGAGCTTGCTCCACCTTTGCTTCGAATTGCCTTCGCCGATAGTTTTTCGGCATTGAAACTCATAGATCGTAGTTCTCGATCTTGAGTTTCACTTACTGGCTATATAACAACATAGGATTTTTATCCCTTTAATATCTATTAAGTTGCCAGAAAACTAGCCGTTTGGCTTTTCATTTTAATTACAATGATGATACTCTATTAAAATTTAAAAATTAGATGAAATAAGGTAAACACAAAGTTTGATGCATTGTCTATTGTCCAATGACTCAAAGTTTCAAAATGCATTTGTTCCAAAACGTTTGTTGTTGAAACAAAATTAATGTGCACAAATGAAGCCTAATATTTTATTAACTTAAAATATTTAATTTTTTTTAAATGTTAATATATTTATACGCCTTTTATTTCTTTAGAGTATAATCCTTTAACAAACATGAAAACTACTTAATGTTTTGTTACCCCGTGCTGGGCGGGATAAGAATAGCCCCAACGCAACCTATGTGTGTCGTAAGAGACGACTAAAATAGACACTGAGTTTCGAGAGTTTCGCTCGCTCAGGTTTCTTCCGGAATTTTGCTCCCGGTGAGGTGGGGGGGGGATGATTTCGGGGAGTTTGCCCTAGGAGAGCATCTTGAGTGTCTGGGGAGGATGTTCTCTGGCGTAGTCCGTGAGGGGCCCCGTCGGCGGATACTTTTCCCTGGAATATGAGCGGTTCTGCTCGGTGGTGCGAGGTCCCGTTACTGAGTGGAGCAAACGCTGAGTTGGACGACTTCTCGGCCACTATGGAGTGGTCTAGGGATCGTTCTAATTTTTAGAGAGGGCTTCACTTACATATCAGCCCCACTGTGTGGAGCTGATATGTAAGTAAAGTACCCCATGCATGTCATACGAGGCGACTAAAATGGGTACCCATGGAGGGTAATGGATGGCAATGCTGTAGCCAATGAAATTTTAACTGAGGCTCGGCTATCGCTGTTATCCTCCTGCCATGATCAGAGCTTATAGCGCTATATTACCCCATCCATACATTTTCTTCCACAGATAACGGGGAATATGAAAAGCATTTTTGCTTCACCCATCTAGCCAATAAAAATAACATTTTGTTGATTAATCGTATGTTCAATTCGGTGATGGTGATGTGAAACCTATCATTGTTGGATGGTTCTAAAATAATTGAGAAAGAATAATGAATTTATTTTATTTGAATTATTGTATCAACACAGAACCTAAAAACGCATATAAAATGCATATATATTTTTGAATACCCCCCACCCTCCGAGATCACTCATATTCAGTACTATGTTCAGTTGAACACTTGAAAGTGATAAACCACACTTTAAACTGGCGAAATAAGGAAAAGATGCCATCTAATCTGGGCAAATGGCTGGCACACAGTCTTTGGGACAGATCTTTTTGCCATTCCAAAAAAGGAAAACAGCAAAAAGTGCAATAATTTTAGGACCATTAGCCTCATTAGTCATCGAAGCAAAATATTTTGGACCTCTTCCATACACATATTGAAACAGAAATGAAATTCAAATTTTCAGGATTCCAAGCTGGATTTATAAAGAACAGGAGTACAACTGACCATATATGTGCTTTCTAGATCATTGGAAAGAAAATATGTAGAATATAATAAAATACTGTATCATACTTTTCTTGACTTACAAAAGCCTTTGATTCTATTTGGCATGATGACCTTTTTGAATATTCTGCAACATTACGGAATAGACAACAAAATAATACGACTGATTGTACCCCTGTACTCATCTTCTGAAATGATGGTTGAAATCAAGGAGAATTATGGCACCTCCCCCTTTCCAATGGAGCGTGGAATGAGACAAGGAAGAAAATTACTACCAATTTTATTTAATCGATTCCTCGAATATGTTGTAAATGTGATATTAGAGTGACAGCAGGAGGAAGAAGAACAATGAGCCATCGCAAATTTTCTGATGATATTGATCTTCTAGCAGAACACAAATCAGATCTTTAGGAAACCACCAAAAATTACCGTATACTCTTATGGATTAACCATAAGTATCAGATCAGAAAAAAAATCACAAATATCTGTGCTTATAACCAAGAAGAAAGTGCTGTAGCAGAAATTGAAAAATATCCTACTTGAGGATTTAAACTGATGAACTTCATAGAAGAAGTTGATCAGTTTGAACAAATAGACAGTGGCAGATCAAGACAGGATATTAGAATAAAAACTCCAAAAGCAACAACAGCACTCTAAAGCCACTACGGACAGATTTTGTTTGAGTACCCTTTTGGTTTATTCTAACTATTGTTAGACATCCTCCATAACCAGGGCGTTGCTTTGCCAAGGTCGTGGAGGACATACTCATTAATAAAATACAATTATTGAAGTTTCCGGCTACACGTCCACTTCTTTAATTATACCTTATATCTTTTGTGGGTTACTATTTTGTCTCTTTGATTCTCCCATTGGTCCGTGCAGTCTTAGCCCACTCTGGCTACACTTAAGCAGAGGGGTTTGTAGACTTTACAGATCTGGGAGCTCTATTGAAACTATAGTCTGGAAGTAAGAAGGAAGATAGAACAGTTGAAGAAAAACTGGGCTTGAAGTGGGTGGGCAGGGTGGGTTCCTATATTAAAATATATTATTATAGAGGTGGAGGTTCTTTCTAGCGAAAGGTGCCAGAACCCTTCCTAGATTCTGTCCCCCATCCTGTCCCAGAAGCCAATGTTAGGTTTAGCCCTGAGACAGCAGAGGTAGGCAGGAGATTAGTTTGTTAATAGATTTGGTTAATTTTTAAACTTATTGAAATTGGTTATTCTTAAATAGTGTATCCAAGGCGTTGTTGTTAGTTGTGTATTAGTAATTTTAACTATAATCCTATTCCTGTTCCTTAGTTACTTCTGGGTAAGGTTAGTAGGGTAGAAAGTTATGTTATTAGTAATGGGTTGATTGTTAGTATACCTTCCGTTCTTCAGTTCCTTCTGGGTAAGGTTAGTATCATGCAGGCAAGAATTTTTTTTTTTTTTTTGTTAGTGGGGTTAGTAAGGTGTTAAGCGTATTGGGAATTATCAAAAATCATACCTTTAGAGCACTTGGCAGTTTTATAGTTGTTTCATCCCAGCGGCTGCCTGGAGTTGGTCGTCCCTGATGCGATGTAGGGTTCTAAAATCTTCCATACTCTAAAGTCCCTGTAAGAGAAGCTTGTGAGATCCGTTAATTCCATAGTGTTAAATGTGTTGTGTTTTTGTTTTCGTGTATCAGAAGTGGCATCGAAGTTTCCCATCGTGTATGCTCGCTAGAATGGAGGTGTGCACCATTTTTTGGTGAAGTTGTACTCTTCCATTAGCGTGAGGTTAATGTTCATGTAGTTCTTTATTGAACATCTGGCTGTAGCTAAAATGTCCAATAATCCAAGGTTGTGTATAGAATACGCCGTGGCGTTTCTGACTTTCCAAATGTGAAAGCGTAATTCTTTAATTGTGTATAAAAGTAGTAAGTTTTTCATTGGTTTTGTGTCTATGTCGAAGTAAACTATCATATGTTTTGTAGGAAGAGGAATGTTGAATTTGTTTGCCACATAGTTCCATACGCCTTGCGCAACTGGGCAATCGTACAGAAGGTGTTCGATTGTTTCATCCTCAGGGCAGAAAACGCATGTTCTATGTGGTTGTTTACCTCTTCTGTATAGTTCGTGCCGCGTTGGGAAATAGGCGTGAGCCATTCTCCACGCAAGAGCACTTCTTGATGGATATGTGACGTCCTGTTTGTGTATATTTTGCCAAGTTGTTTGTGGTTTGTCGCGGGTGTTTTTGTAAGCTGTACGGAATTAATTTTTGTGTTAGTTGGAGAAGGCTATCGGATGATAGGTCAAAAACTTCTCCCTTATTTTTAAGATTTGTTAATTCTTTTATTATGTTTGAGTAGTATTGTGTTGTTTCTAATGTAATCGGTCCTGTTGTTTTGGTTTCACCAAATAGGGGAATTCTTATTTCAAGCCAATATCTGGCGAACCATTTAGCTTGATGTTGTTCGTGCTGGAGTACTTTTTTGATCGTTTTCATGGCTGCGGCCAGTATTTTGTATTTAACATGTGGGAAGTCATATCCCCCCTGTGTTTTTGGCCCATACATTTCGTCTCTGGCGACCTCTTCAGCTTTATAGCCCCAGAAGTAACGGTACGCCATCGACTGCCATTTCTTTAGTGTTTTGGTTGTGATCGGTTGGATTTGTGCTGTACACAGTATTGCTGGTACAAAAATTGTATTTATTATCCGAGCACGCGCTTGTAGCGAAAACATGCTCGGTTTCCAGTCTTGCATTTTCTTTTTAATTGTCTGCGTTATGTCGCGTGCGGAAATTTTCACTTCTTGGTGTGTGAATGGGACTCCTAGAATTTTAAGTGGTCCGTGATTATGTTCCATCCGTGTGGTGGAGTCTCATTTGTGTTGTTTATGTGTTTTAATGCGATTTTTGTGTGATTTAGCTTTAGTCCTGATAATTTACTAAATTGTTCCGTAATTTTGATAAGTGCGTGTAAAGATTCCTTATGTGTTATGATTGACGTGATGTCGTCTGCGTGGCAGATCGCCTTGCATTCTTCATGCGATCTGCCAGGCAAACTCATCCCAGCAATACTTTTGTTCGTCTGTATGGCTTGTAATAACGGTTCCATGCATAACGTGAAGAGGGTTGGGCTAAGTGGGCAGCCCTGTCTCACCCCCTCCGTATCGTAATAGGATCCGTTATTTGGCCGTTTATTTGTAGTTGTGTAGTGCTGTTTTGGTATATTGTTGGTATGCATTTTATTAATTTGGGGTGTATTCCAAATTTTGTTAGTGTGTCGAACATATATTCATGTCGGACGGAGTCAAAGGCTTTGGCCAAGTCTAAGTTTACTAGGTAAAGATTTGTTTCTTTCTTGTTTGCGTAATTAATGATATCACGTATTAGATTTAAGTTTAAATGTATACTGCGATTGGGTATGCCGCTTGATTGATTTGATTTTATTAAGTGTGTCATTGTCATTTTAATTCTATTGTCTATTATTTTTGTGAATATTTTGTAGTCGGTGTTTGTTAGTGTGATTGGTCTCCAGTTTCTGATTTCGTTTGTGCTGTCGCCTGTTTTTGGTATAAAAATGGTCAGGCCTCTTTTAAAGTCCGCATAGATTTGATCTGTGTCTAGAAAGGTGTTAAATAGGTCCGTTAATTTAGGCCCTACAATGTGCAAGAAAGTTTTATAGTATTCTATTGGTATACCATCAATGCCGGGTGTCTTTTTGTTGCTGAAGGCTTTAATAGTTACTTCATTTAATTTAATTTTTTCTTGGTATGCTTGATGGTGTTCTAGTGTTTGCGTGAAATTAATGTTTTCCCATTCGACTGTTTCTGCGGTTGTTTGTGTGAATAAATCGGTGTAGTGTTGGTAAAAGGCCTCGGCTATTTCCGGAGTAGTGTTCGCGGTTTTGTCGTTTTGGTCCTTTATGGTTCTAATTATGTTAGTAGCATGGTTATTATGTAATCTCTCGTAAAAGGCCGCGTTGTCGGTTTCTTGGAGGAGCCATCGGGCTCTAATTCTCCATTTATATTTTCGGGCTTCTTCTAGATCTAATGCCCGAATGTCTTCTTGTATTTGTTTAATTACCTGGTGGTTCAATGACCCCGGTGGTTTGTGGCGTGAGAATTGCGTAAGTTCCCTATATAGGTTCCTACGTTTTTCTCTCTGTTCGTATTTTTTGTGTTTTGCCGTGTTTTGGAAGAAAATCGCGGTGAGGTTTTTCATTCTGGCCCACCAATTTTGGATTTCTTCCTGCTCTGTATGGTTTTCGTTCCATAATTGTTCATACTTTGTTTTTGTGTTCAAATCCTGGAGGAGGCTGGTGTTCAGTTTCCAGTACCCTGGTCCTGCTTCCATACCTCCTACCAAAGGTATTTTGACTTCTACCATCTTGTGGTCCGAGACGTGTTCTGCCACGTTCATATTAATGTGTTTTATGGTTCCTTTACCCGTTGCTAGGGATGTTGTTGTGTATATTCTATCAATTCGTGTGTGTATGTCCTTACTATTGTTGCTCCAAGTTCCGGAGAAAAGGTTTCCTTTTTTTGCTACCCAGTAGTCTGTTATATTTGTTTCGCGGCATATTTTGATGATTTCCGCTGCTCCTGAATTCCCTGTGAAACTGTTACCTCCCTGTTTGGTACCTCTACACAGTTCCAATTTCCGCCAATTATGAGGAAATCGTGCCCTGCTAGGTAGTTGTGCAGTTCTGCCAAAAAGGTGTGTCTTTCTGCCTCCCTGTTCAGAGCGTATATATTAAAAAAAAAAATCAGCTAACGCCTTTTTATTCCCGTATACGGGAGTAGGCGAGGCCATTTAGCCCTATCTAACTTTTTTGGAGACTGAGTGGGCAGTTCAATCTCCACTGGTACCAAATCAGAGATAGATGGCCCAAGGCTATCACTAATTAAGTGGTACGCAGTGAAGATAGACGGCTCAAATGTGCCGCCATCTCGTGGTCCCTAACCCTAACACAATATATTTAATGTCTGAAATAATGTGGGTTCTACGGTCGATTTTCTTGAGTTTACAGGACGAAAAACCCGAGTTTCCGGGAGGAAAAACCTGCTTGCCCGTGCCAGAGATCGACTAACTCGGGAACCGGTCGAAAAAAGGCTTAGAAAAATTTTCCTCTAGTCGCCGACTAGACTCGAAACCAAGTCTTCCTTCGTGGGGCCAAGCGCGGTGGTGTGCAAACGCCACATCCACTGAGCTACACAGGCTCTATATATTTAAAATTTTATATGTAATGTTGTCGAGAGTCCAATCGATCGTGATAATTCTTCCCTCTATATCCCTGCGTATGTTTTTAATGTTCCCTGTCATAGGTGTTTTGACCAGAATACCCACTCCTCTGCTTCGGTAGGTGCCAAAACTCCAGAAGCTTTGGAGGTGATATGTCTGTTCAATTTTTTTTTATTTGTCGCATAGTATTTATGTGTTTCCTGAAGGAGTAGGAATTGTATATTCCTTTTGTTGCATTGTTGTTATTATGTATTCATGCTTATGTACGTTTTTAAAACCCTGGGCGTTCAGGATTGCTATGCTAATTGTCGCCGTTATGTTTATACAGGAATGTCGTACGCAAGTCTTGCTTCCCTCATGGCTTTGCTTATTCCTTCTTCCATGCGGGGGTCATAGTCTATTCCATGTGACTTGCATGAAACCTGTAACTGGTTTCTAAGGTCGTGCAAATCAGCCCGGAAATCCATGGAGCCCAATTTGAAATAGGTTGTCAAAGCTCCACCGTTTGTGGATTCGACATGCACTGCTGCTGGTACGCCATCTCTTTCTGTAAAGAGATCTCCTTCAACAGGAAAGACTGCGCTTTCTGTGTGTGGTTCTTCTGTGGCTTGCTGTTGTTGGCGTGCTTGTGACCGTGTTGTACGTGTTTGTAACTCCTGTGTTGGTTCTGTGGGTGTGTTATCAGTGTTCTCCTCCCTGAAGTTTTCTGTGTTTGTTTCCGAGGTTTGTTTTTGTCGTTTGTCATGTTTCTTTTTCTTTAGAGTTTCTGGTGCCAATACTGTTTGTTCTTGTGAATCAGTTATGGTGGCAAATGTGGTGTCGCTGTTGTTGTGTTCTGTGGTTGGTTCTTGTTCTGTTACTTGGTGTTTTCTGTTGGCTGGTTTATTTCCTGTTGTGTTTTTGCCTGCTCTGTTTCCTGGTGTATCTCGGTGTTCTCTGTTGGTTGGTCTGTTTCTGTTTCAGTTAGTGCGTGTTGTGTTGTCCCCTGGTCGTTAGTAGTTTGTCCTGGTGTTGGTAGTAGAGTTTTTCTTTTCATTTGATCACAGCCATTGGCACCATGATGTAGATTGCCGCATTTCATGCATTGTTTTTGAACACCGGGGTAGTTAAAGACTAACTTCCAACCGGCTATTTCAATGATGTTTGGAACGGCTGTAGTCATGATCATGGAGATTGTGATATACCCAGTTTCTACGTCTGGGAAATCTTTGTGTTTGTGCCTTCTTATGTCTATTTCCCTCCCGTAGAACATTAGCTTATCTACTATCCACTTGGTATGGATTTCGATCGGTACCCTCCATAGTTTAATCAGAGTACGTGGCGCTCCGACCCATTCTGGGACTACGTGGTGTCCCTGTATGTTAAAGCCATGTAAAAGGGTATCCCTGGATTTCTTGCTCCGTAAAGTGAGTTGGTACCTATTGTTAGGAAACCATGTAATCCAAGTCATTTCCTTTGCATTCTGAAGTAAGGATGTTACTGTTTGGAGGACTTCCCTCGAATCAATTTGTGTGGGGGTGTCTATTTTAAACTGAATTGTGTTGGTTCTATCTAACTGCAAGGGTGGTTTCGTGTCGGGAGGTTCCGAGTTGTGTGTTTGTGCCACTTTTGAAGCGTACGACATTTTGTGTACTGTTAACTTCTGTGGCTTGATGGATGTCAATCCCGTGGATTCTGATCCCGTCATCGGTGTGAAAAAGACTTATTTTAAAGGTTAGCGAGCACTCGGCTCACCCTGATTAGGGCAATGCGGAAGCGCCTGAGCCGAAAGGTAGTGCAGCTTTCGGGCGCTTAGAAAACTCCTGAATGAGTTGCTTGGAATGAAAAGCTGCTTAGGTGAAAACGTAGCGGTAGTGTTACGAAGCAATGTGGAAATATCTGGGATATCAGCATCGACATGCAGGAGAGCATGTCATTGGGTGATCATGGAGAAGATGACTTGAGTATTCCTGAGGAATTTCTTCGTGTCGGCTTGGCTGGGGTTCATCTTGCTAAAGGCTATTAGCATCTCCCCTAGTGAGGCAGCAAGAATCTGTGCAGAATTTTCACTGTAAGCTGTCGAGGCTACGGGTAAAATCCGCGGAGAGACCGCAGAAGCGTATGTTTTATCGGCGGGAACACTCCGCACTGTGACTTCCGGCGAAGGTTTCGTGTCTTGAATCTCAGTGGGCGGAGCCAACGCCGCTCTGGTCTTCCGTTGGTTAGATGGGTGAATTGAGCAGCCTTTAAAATTTGCTGGATGGGGGCCGCCACAATTCGCACATTTAGCAGGTGTAGACGATGATTTTGTGCAAGTGTGCGAGGGATGGTTCTCACCACACTTTACACACTTGTAATCTGCTTTACATAACTTTTGTGCATGCCCAAATTTTTGGCAGCGGTGGCATTGACCGGCGGATGCCTTTCTTCTGAATGGTTCGGTCTTGATGACTAAGTTGCAGACTATAGTAAGGTCGTAAATTGCTCTGTGGTCTTTACTGATCTCCACTAAGACCAGAGGCATGGGGCGCTTGTCTGCGCAGTACATGCGCGAGATCTTAATTGGTTCAAGACCTTGTGATCTCAGATCAGTAGCTATTTCATCAGTTGTTATGGTTTCTGCCAGACCTCTGATGACTACCTTAAGGTTTTTTTCGCTTTTTAGTTGGTAGGTGTGATATGGGACTTTCTGTTCATCCATAAGTCTGGTGAGCTGGCGGTAGTCCGTTTCTCCTTCGGGCTGTATGCGGACTCCATCATCGGTGTTTTTAGCTGATGAGAACTTGATGTTATTGTTCTTCATCGTCTCTGCAAGTGACGACCAGTTTTCTTTAGCTCTCAAGATTACTGGCGGAATCCTCTCTTTGGGCTGTGTCAATGTCCCTGTTCTTTCATCAGCTAGCGCTGATGTATCCATTGAAGCTGTAGTTTCCGACGTCTGAGGTATTATTTCAGGATCTGTTGCAGGGGATTTTTTCTTTCTCTTCTTCCGTTTAGCTTCCTGAAAGCTACTGGAGTTTGAAGGAGAGATGTCTTCAGTTGTTATTGCTGGCTCGCAGGCGTTGTCATGTGAAGGGTGAGGAAGTTTAGAGGGATGGGTATCCTCTGTCTCCGCTTCAAGGATCTGATGTGCTCCGATTTTATCTGGCCATTTTTTATGTAGCAAGTTGCCTAAATCCCTGAATAGCGTCAAAAGTTCCTGAAAATTGAGATCGTCGTAGGACTTGTCCATGGCTAGGCTTATGAAAACGAAATAGAACTAAAAGTCTTACCTGCTCTATTTATCGAGCACGAACCTACGGTACAGTAGTAAACTCCGATTGAACTGCTGGACTGCTCTCCCCCACTCACATTTTGTGTAAGTTTTAAAGTAAGTATAAGAATAGTGAGGGGGGGGTTCCCCAACCAAAATGAAACTAAGGGAAAGGTCTCACCATGCAGACTTTGTTCTTTCAGGGTGTGGCAGGCTCGAAGCTCCCTCAGACGTCCGCGTCCGTGGAATCGTATGCTCCAGGCAGGGAGATTTCGCGTCTTCCGATGGCAGGACAGGATCGATGATGTCACACGCTGACCCTAAAGGTAGTACAAGACCTCAGCAGATCGTGGAGCCGCCTGGAATGCCAACGGCATCACCAACAAGACACTAGAACTACAGGACTTTGCACAAAGACACAACCCAGACATAATGCTGATCAACGAGACCCACCTAAGACCTTCCAGCAACCCAAAAGTGAGAGGATACACGATGTACCGAACGGATAGACTCAGCACCAGAGGGGGAGGCACTGCCATCTACATCAAATCATACCTCCATCACAATGCCATATTCAATCCACAGACTACCCACCTGGAGATTACAGGTATTCAAGTCCACACAAACAACGCTGGAAGCATCAAGATATATGCTGCGTACAACCCTCCAAGCAACTTTCTACTGACAGCAGACCTGGATGCCATCCTTGGCACCACTGACCCGACCATCATAGCAGGAGACTTGAACGCCAAACACACAGCATGGTTCAGCACCACAAGTAACAGAAGTGGACGCATCCTACACAACTACTCAACACTTAACTCAGCTGTGGTAGCAGGACCCACTGAGCACAATCACTACAGCCCAAATGGAAGATCAGATGTACTCGACATAGCTATCCTTAAAAACATCAGTTACCAGTACCAACTGGAGACAATCAATGAATTATCATCTGACCACAACCCAGTCCTGATCAAACTTGGCATGCAAGAACAACTGTGCTCCCCAACACACCTTCATTTCATGGGACAAGCTTGTAAAAATCCTACCAGAATACATCGGCCCTGCACCCACCATCTGCAAAAAAGAAGAAATAGATGAAGCAGTAAACAATCTAACACACCAAATCAAAAAAGCATTAGAAGCAGTCACCAAAACCACATCCAACCACCCAACCAGATGGCTCCTAGAAAACATCATGGAACTAATCAGAACAAAAAACAAAGCCAGGAAAAGATACCACAACACAAGAGCCCCACAGGACAAGAAAATACTGAACAACTTGACCAACCAAGTCAGAATATCACTTAAAAACCACAGGAATCAAGATTGGGAAAATAAACTCTCATCACTTAACCCAGAAGATCACACAATATGGAAATTTTTGAAGACCCTGCACACCAAACGCAACCCATTACCCCCCATGCAGACCGCACATGGAACTGCACTGACTGATACAGAAAAAGCAGGAGCAATAGCAGACAACCTAGAAAAGCAATGCAGGCCATCATATGACAACATAAACATCACCCACATTTATAAAATCCACCAGCAGGTCAAGCGTACCTTAAGCCTGACCACAGACAACCCAGGCAGCATCACCCCCACTACCCCAATGTAAATAACCAACATCATAAAACATCTTAATAACAAAAAAGCTCCAGGTCCTGATGGAATCACAAACAGAATCATCAAACTGCTTCCTCGACAGGCTATAGTGCACCTGGTTAACATAACCAATGCAATACTGAGGATACAACACTTCCCTACTGCATGGAAAGCTGCAGACATCATACCAATTAAAAAGCCAGGAAACAATCCACAACTCCCTCAAAGCTACCGTCCCATCAGCCTTCTATCCAACTTAGGAAAGATTACTGAAAAAATCATCCTCTCAAAACTACAAGAAGAATCAGACAAACTAGGAATAATACCAAACGAACAATTTGGCTTCCGCCGTGAACACAGCACAGTGCAACAAATACACCGACTGGTGGAGCACATCACACAAGGTTACAACTGGAACCTGCACACAGCTGCAGCATTTCTGGATGTTGCAAAGGCCTTCGACAAGGTATGGCATCAAGGACTACTCTACAAACTCATACAAGCCAACATACCAACAAACCTCATCAAACTAATAAAATCCTACCTCACTGACAGATCCATGCAGGTAAAAATAAATGGCACCATCTCAACTAGGCGCAAAATCCTGGCAGGTGTTCCACAGGGTTCCCTGCTGGCCCCCCTACTCTTCACAATATATGTGGCCGACATCCCGCAGAACCCAAGGACCACCATCATAGCCCTATACGCGGATGACACAGCCATAATGACAAGATCTCTCCGCCCACACCTGGCGATCAGTCGTTTACAGGAAACTATCACAACACTAGAGAAATGGTTCTCGGACTGGAGGATACAAGTAAACCCCCACAAAAGCACAGCTATACTATTCACCAGACGCAAAGCTCTCATCCAAGACGACATTCATCTCCGCGGAAAAAAGATACCTTAGCTGACTGAAGCCAGATACCTAGGAGTACAGCTGGACCATAAACTAAATTTCAACAGCCACATCAAACTCATAGGCACAAAGACATCCAGAGCCATAGCCCAGCTCAACCCCCTGATCAACCGCAACAGCAAACTGAATACACGCAACAAGCAGCTACTGTACCAGATGGTAATACGACCAGTTATCACATATGCATCCCCTACATGGAGTCACACATCCAAATCCAACATCCTGAAACTACAGAGGATGCAAAACAAGTGCCTGCGGATGATCCTGAATGCCCCATGGTTCGTCAGAAACACGCAGATCCATAGAGAAACCAAAACCCCAGACATCCATTCCCTCCTTCAGGACCAAGCCAAAAAATTCTTCAGCAAAGCACACTCTCATCCTAACCCACTAGTCAGACAAGCTTCCAGTTACAGTGAACATGACATTCACAAACATAAAAGACCCAAGGCATTCCTGCTCTCAGCAGAACAGAGCTAACCCCATAGTTCATAAAGTGCGAGCATAAGGCTCACAAACCCCCACTCCCCCATCAAGCTTCTCGACACAGACAAAGGGGAAAACAAAAAGCATTTTATGCTTCACCCAGCAAACCAGTAACGTTGTTGTTGTTGTAGAAGTGGAGCGAGCTCCAAGCACCTCGTCGCCTTCCGAAAACAATATTTAGATTTAGACAAAAATGCTGAAAAAAACTAAAAAAGCTGATACTCTTAGCCAAAAAGGCCGAGAAACGATACGACAGATACCCAACTCGGGAGGTCGTGGTTGTAATTGACCATTGACCATTGACGTTACTGACAGGATGGGTGAAGCACAAGTGCTTTTCTTATTCCTCTTTATCTGTAATCAGAGTTATTTGGGAATGGGAGATTTGTGAGCAATTAAGCTCGCCCTCTGAGGGCAGTAGTGTTAGCTATGATCGGTTGAGAGAAGAATAGCCTTCGGTCTTTTGTGTTTGTAGTAATCAGTCTCATTGTAATTGACAGCTTGCACGATCAGTGGGTTTGAATGTGAACTTGACTTCACGAAGAATTTTTCTGCAAGATCACGAAGAGAGGAGATGTATGGAGTGCCGGTTTCTTGGTGAATTTGTGAATTTCTGATGAACCACGGTGCATCCAGATCATCCTAAGGCATTTATTTTGGATTCTCTGTAATTTTGAAATGTTTGATCTTAAAGTGTGACTTCATGCTGGTGAGGCGTAGGTAATGACTGGACGTATTACCATCCGGTAAAGAAGCAATTTATTATGTAGGTTCAATTTGCTCTTGCGGTTGATCAATGGGTAGAGTTCAGCTATGACTTTGGAAGATTTGGAGCAAACGAGATTGATGTGTTTGTTGAAAAGGAGTTTCTTATCCATCAATACCCCAAGATATTAAGTCTCTGAATGCCATGGGATCTTTTGACCAGAGAGCAGGATATCTTCTTTGTTGCAGATCTTTCTTCTTGAAAACATCATGGCTGAGCTTTTGAGGGGGTTTACTTGAATTCTCCAGTTGGTGAACCAGTTTGCTAGCTCATTGATACTTCCTTTGAGTCTAGTGATTGCTAGGTGAGGGCTGAGCGATCTAGCTAGAATAGCGGTGTCGTCGGCATAAAGAGCCGTAGTAGTTTTTGGGTTGAGAGGAATATCTGCCATGTAAGGTGTGAAAAGTATTGGGGCCTGAAGAGAACCTTGAGGTACTCCCGCCAGGATTTTGCGCCTTGAAGTAACAATTCCGATGAATTTTACTTGCATGTATCTTTCATTGATATAGGAATATATGAGTTTCACTAGTTTAATTGGGATATTGTTTTCAATTAGTTTGAAGATAAGGCCTTGATGCCAGACCTTATCAAAGGCCTTGGCAACATCCAAAAATACAGCAGCAGTATGAAGGTGCCAGTTAAAGCCATGAGTGATATGTTCTGTTAGTCGGTGAATTTGTTGCACCGTGTTGTGAGCTTTGCGAAACCCAAATTGCTCATTTGGGATTATTTTCTGTTGGTCCACTGCTGATTGTAGTCTTGATAGGATGACCGTTTCTGTTACTTTGCCAAGACAGGAAAGAAGACTGATGGGCCTGTAGCTTTGGGGAAATTATGGGTTATTACCAGGTTTTTTCAGAGGTATAATGTCCGCGATTTTCCAATCTGTGGGAAAGTACTGAATCTAAAAATGGAATTGGTAATATTAACTAGATGAATTATGGCTTTCCGTGGGAGTAGCTTTATTATTCTATTGGTAATGCTGTCCGGGCCGGGAGCCTTTTTATTCTTCAGATGGGAAATGATATTTATTATTTCTGTTGGAGATGTGGGGGTGATGGTTTCTGAATCATCCTTAGGCTGACTTAGTGCATATCTAACTTTACGATGAACTTTGTAAATAAGATTGATATTTAAGTTTGCATAAGATGGGCTGCATTGATTTTCCAGATTGTCAATTAGAGCTTCTACTTTTTCTTCATCTGTGTGTGTGCAACTCCAAGATTGGTCTTTAAAGGGGGAAGTGGTTGTCTTTTGGTACGAAGAGAATTTACAAACTTCCACATGGAGCTATCTTCTGGGTTGATTTCCTTCAGTTTGGTTTCCCATTTGGAGTTCCTGTGAACCTGGAGGGCTTCTCGAATCTGTCTGTTCAAAGTGTTTAAGGTTGCTTTGTCCTGCGGGGCTCTGGTGTTGTGATATCGCTTTCTGGCCTTATTTTTGGCTCTAATCTGGTCCATTATCTCTTCTGGGATCCAGTTAGGAGCGTGAAAGACAGTGGTTTGAGTTACTGATGCTATTGCTGTGTTGATTTTCCTAGTTAAATTGTTTACAGCATGATCTATTTCTTCTTTTTTACGAATGACAGGGGGAGGACCAATGTGGATTGGAAGAACCTTGGAGAGCTTGTCCAATGGTATGAAAGAATGATGGGGAGAGAGCTGGTCTTGAAGTCCTAACCTGAGTAGGATGGGATTATGATCTGAGTTAAGCTCTTCTACTGTCTCCAGCTGGTATTGTTATTTGATGTTTCTGAGGATAACTATGTCTAATACATCAGAACTTCCTGATGGGCTGTAGTGGGTGGGCTCAGTGGGTCCAGCTACTATTGATGAGTTGAGTAATGTGTAGTTGTATAAGGTACGGCCTTTGGTGTTGATTGACGAACTGAACCAGGCCGTATGTTTGGAGTTAAGGTCTCCAGCTATAATTATGGAGTCCGTGGAGCCGAGGATGGAGTCCAAGTCTGCTGTCAATAGTGGAATACTGGGAGGATTGTACGCTGCGTAGATTTTGAGTTTGCCAGCGTTACTAGTGTGCACTTCCACACCTGTCACCTCAAGGTTTAGAGTTTGGGGGTTGGTCAGCGAGTTGTGGCTTAAATAATTTTTGATAAAAATAGCTGTTCCGCCTCCACTAGAGTTAAGTCTGTCTGTCCTGTATAAAATATAACCTGTTAGTTTTGGGTTGTTTGATGGTCTGAGGTGGGATTCACTGATCAAGATTATGTCTGGATTGTATCTTTTTGCAAATTCGTGCAGCTCGAGAATTTTGTTTGTTAAGCCATTGGCATTCCATGCTGTTATCATGAGAGAATTTGGTTTAAATTTTTTAAACATTATAGAGAGCTGTTAATATGGATTGGGTTTCTAGGTAGAATCTTTTTCTGGAGGATGGTGAGGTGCTTGCTTTGCAGAATTCATGCAGCATTGTTGCAAGTGACAAGGTTAAAACTGATGTGAGATTAGAGCTTGTTCGCTCTTGCGATGGTGAAGTCTGGGTTCTTACCGCTTCCGCATATGATTTGGACATGGTTGAGGGTCGAGTGCCTTCCTGTGTTGTCGAATGTGAGGTAATATGATCTGGAGGGCGAACTGCTTGCATGTGCATTGTGTCATTTCTTGGAGAAGCGCGGTTACTTCTTAATGATAGCCGGTTTTTTGAATGGAAAAGGCAACCCTTGTAATTAGAGGGATGTGGTCCTCTACAGTTGGCACAACAGGCAGGTGTCGACCTGGGTTTGGTGCAGGAGTTGGTTTGATGACCATCGCCGTATTTTAGGCATCTATATGCAGCTCTGCACAGTTTTTGGGCATGCCCGAACCTCTGGCATCTGTGGCACTTCCCTGCCAATGCCTTTTTCCTTATAGGTTCGGTTGTGATTTTGAGTTTACAGATGTCTGTTACTTCATAGATGCTTTTTCGTGTGTTGGAGATTTCCACCAACACTAGTGGCATTGGTGTTTTATCTGACCTCGACATTCTACTGACTTTGGTTGGAGTCAGTCCTTGATTGATGAGGTCAGCTGTGATCTCATCAGTTGTGATGCCTTCAGCCACTCCTCTTAGAACTATCTTTAAGTTCTTCTCGCTTGCTAGCGTAAAGGTGTGGAAGGGCAGTTTTGACTTATCAAATATTTTCGTCATCAAGCGATAATCAGTCACTGTGGTAGGATGGATCTTTACACCCTCTTCAGTATTTTTTGCCCAGGAAAAATTGATATTATGTTCTCCTAGGGATCTTGAGACTGAGGTCCATTTGTCTTTATCTCGAAGGATAACTGGAGGGACCTTTTCTTTTCTGTCTTGGGAGATCTGATTTTGTTGAGTTGTTACATTATCTTCCAATTCACCTCCCGATGTTCTGCGTCTTTTATTAAATTGTTCCTCATGAGAACAATCGAACTCTCGGGGAATCTTTGTAGGTAGAACAGGTGTATTGTCCTCTTCTATGTCCAAATCATCATCTTCAGTGTCATTTACTTGAGTAAAGAGATTCAAGCAACCAGGATAATCTGTATCAAATTTCTTAAGGATGAATTTGAGAATGTCAAGTGACATATCTTTGTTTAGCTGTTGAATGGCGTCCTTGATATCGTTTACATTCTCCATTCTTGTGTACGAAATATTAAGATATATTTCGGATAGGTATGATGGCGAATAGAACGGGCTAGGGCCAGAAAATTGTATCAAAAGTTAAATTCTTACCTTCTATTCCGCAAACAAAGCAGATTCACAATATCTAAAACTCACTAATCACCACTGATATATCAAAAAACATTCTATTACAACAACAACCGTCATGCGAGACTACTATGCGAGCCGCCATCTTTTCCCGATCGGTCTCGTGGTTGTAATTGGATTGAATGAATCAATCACCGCATCTCACGGTCGATTGATTCCAACCATCATTACCGCAAACTCAATACCGTGGTTGTAATTTTGCAGCATTGGACAAGGTATATCTGAGAGATACATTCATTACTAGTATGTGCTAAAATGCAAAAAAAATAAATAAATAAAATAAAGAACAAACATTGGAAATATAATTCTTGATGGTATAAATTAAGTGAAGATTGAATCCAACTTTATTTCATAGCCGAATATAGAAACTACAAGAGATTCATGTCGAAAATACATATAGAACCTAAACGTTTCGAAGGAAACAAGCATAAGTAGTGCAACTTTGGGCAACTCGTTGCAAAGGTGGAATAAGATACAATTGTCTTTCCTTAGTATTTTCCATAAATATAAAGCACATCTCCTAGAGCAGTGATGGCGAACCAATGACACGCGGGTCAGCATGACACACTTGAAGGTTTCAGGTGACACACCTTGAATGTTGAAAAATATTGGTATTCTGATGAAAAAAACTAATTTCAATAATTTCAGTTTATTAAATTAATTGTATAATATGAATTCATAGATTGTATGTCAATGTCCTATTAAATAAATAGCCTAATATGATATGTATAAGTCACCATCTATGATTAAGTAGTTAAATTTATAATGCATGTATGCAAGTGGCACATCAACAACGTCAATATTAAAAAAAAAAAAGATGTTTGACACACCTGGGTAAAAAGGTTCGCCATCACTGTCCGAGGAGATATGTATGATAAAAATAAGCCTTTGGCTCTCTATTTCAGTAATACATGATGGTTTATTTATTTTCAGTTACAATTTAGAAATATAAAGAATAAAAATTGTTGTTACAAAATAAGCAAGTATGTCAGATCTGCCGCGACTTCCGCGGGTCAAATATCACAAATCTTTGCATAACACGTGTTATGCAAAGATTTGTGATTAAACCAAACTGACAGCAACAAAAGTGCGAAATAGCACTCATAATATACTCACGCGCAGCTACTCATGACCTTCAACCTATACAATAGATTGAAGGTTATGAGATAGGTTAAAGAATATTCATGTTAACAATTAGCATGTATCTGTCAGATCAGATTCGACCTCCCGTACTCCTTAGTCACACAGCAGTTAATTCAGTACTTCTATACGGAAGCGAAACTTGGACATCACAAATTTTGAAGTACGATAAAGCATCAGTTTTGCTCGATATCGTTCTGCTTGCACCGTAAATCATGCTGCTATTATTATCATTTCCTTCATATGTGCTAAAACGATTTTTAATGCATTATGTCTATAACACATGTTTCTAAAAAGCGTCTGCTTGCTGCTCTTTAAGTATTATTAACTAAATAATTTTTTATTGATTTTATTTTTTTAATTAAAAAATATCACACAACAGATAGCGTATTCCTCAACTATACATCTTTAGACAAGAATGAGCGATTCTATTTTTTTTGTTCATGTTTCTAATAATATAACTGACACACAATCCCACATATGACACAAATATACAGTGGCATGATGAAATTAAAATAATGCATCGCTTTAAGTATCTTATTATTCGCTAAATAAAAGGAATACATATATATTGCAATATTTCGTAAATACTGGTGAAGGAAAGCTGTCAACGAACGAAGACATTTGCGATCGATCGAGCCGATCTATCCACATTCGGGGAAGACTCGCTACAATTCTTTACTAGATAAGCAGTTATTAGGAGTTCTAAAAAGGAGAAGAGGAATAACCTGGAAAAAACGGCAATATAAAACATCGATCCTGCTGATGCAGACGTTCTTCGACGTGGAGATGTAGTTCAGTGGTAGAGCATTCCCTTCGCGTATGAAAGGTCTCGGGCTCGATACCCGCATCTCCAATTTTTATTAGCATAAAGGCATTCAATGAGAAAAGCGTGTGTCATCATTGTGTATAGCAATGCAAATAAAAATAAAAGAAAAAAACAAATTATATCGTCCAAGAATGTAATAATGGCGTAAACTGCTGAAGTTCGTGATAAATATTGAATGGGTTTAACTGATGTAGAATTTAAAACATGCAGTATAATTTTCTTCACTTATATGATATTTTTTTCATCCCTTTCTACTATTTCGTTTGTGAATAGTTGTTTACTGTGCACTCTTCTTGGGACGTGCTATCTGCCAAAAAAGAATGTGACTCTCGTAAAGTGATTCTATAATTAACTATTTTTATGATGGAAAACCATCCACGAAAGGTTGGTCAATCTATAGTACACCAATCCGGTGGGTGGGCAATAAGGAATCTTTTTCACATTTGACTTGAAACAAACTGTAGAATGTATTCCTTGGAATACGATCCACAACTTTTGGAGGGGACGAACGAAGACGATGGGTAGTTTGTTCTGCGGGTTTGGAGATGAACAGTGAAAGGGTGTTAATTGGCTGCTTCACGCTTTTAGATGAATTTCACAGCGGATGGGGAATTATGGATGTCATTTCTGAGGAAGAACAGCCATGAAAGCATTTACAGAAGAGGCAGAGTGCGGAAACGGAACGCCTGTGTGAATGTGAGTTTAGTATATTAGTGAGAGAGGGGTCGCCAGGCAGTCACACCCTTTTCTGTATAGAAGGAGCTCTTAGGGAGCCACCATCCAAGATGTGGTCTGGCGGCTTTGTGATTTTCATAGAGTTGTGAGCTGTTTGAAGTTAATATCTCCTCAAGCGAAAGAAAAAAACTTTTTTTTTTCTGGATGCAGATGAATCCGTTTTTGTGATAAGTTTGTGCCAAGAGAAATTTCCTGATAGAATTATCCCAAGAAGGTAAATATCTTCCTGAATAGAGATTTTAGTATTGTCAAAGGTAAAATAAAAAGAAAAAAACGGGTATTTTCTCTCTGAAAATAATGCACAAGTTTAGTTTGTACAAGCCTTCTCAGAAGATAGTAAGCTTGTTCCTGAAAAAATGTTTAGTGAAAAAAATAACCAAAAAATTTGGTTCTTTTTTTCACTAAACACCAGGAATATCACCTTTTTTAGAAGCCAGTCAGCTCTGCTGTTTTAAGGCGATTATTGGTATTATGCCTGAGTACGAATAATGTAGAACACACAAGAATAATATACTGACTCGTGTATGTACAGGGTTGCCATAAAACAACCTTCCCTCTTTGGAGGCATCTGTAGCTAAAACCAATAGGAATGAGAATGAGACCAAATTTTACATTGAGACTTTTGAAGGCATGGAGAGATGATTTCCGCAAAAACAAGATTTAGTACCAAAAGCACCGATAGGGGGAATTTTGGCACTGGCGGAGCCGAAAGCTGTCAAATATTTGCAGTAAACGCAGGTAAAAAGGATTATGCACATTGAACGTTCAGTACAGCGCCTTTTAGCATTTCAGTAATGTAAGGGTTATCAGTTAGTTCTTTCCGACGGCATGGCCGCCTCAATCCCCGGACATCACTTCATGTGACTTTTGGCTGTGGGGGGATTTGAAATCCGTTGTGTTTGTTGGTGGCGTTCCCAACTTGCATGTCTTGAAAGAGAACATAAAACGGGCTGTTATGAACATCCAATCCGACTCCTTACGCTCAGCTGTAGAGCATGTTGCACACCGGATGCAATTTGTTGTACACAGGAAAGGTTAGCACATTGAAAATCGTGTATGTGATCCAACGGACCCTGATTCTGATGAATAAAAGATCATTTCCTGTGAGTTCAATCACTACATTAATTTCTGTCTCTTTTAGTTTAATTATTATTATTACTGTTATCATTGTAACGCGCCACATATCCAGCTGGAATGAGTGACGCGGCTGTCGCTTACACCGTCGAAATGTTATCATTCCATTTTATCTGCCTTTAATGTAATTATCCGCTTGTTTTTGGCTCCTCCAGCGCCAAAATTTCCCCTATCGGCGACTTTTGGTAAGAAATCTTTTTTTTCGCGGAAATCAGCTCCCCCATGCCTTCATGTTTCAAGGTAAAATTTGGTCTCATTCCGTTTATTGGTTTTAGCTACAGATGCCCCCAAAGAGGAAAAGTTATTTTATGGCCACCTTGTATATGCTTGTGTGTAAATTGCATTTGTATTCTTCTAGCCGGTGTGCCAGTTCTGTGGGATCAAACACCAGTTTTCTGGGGGAATATTCCTGCCACCTTGTAAAAAGAACGACTAACTCACCTTTAACTTTAAAGTCCTGATTCTCTGCTTCATAAACGCAGTTCGAACTGGTCTTTCCAATTTTTGTCGGAAACGACTGAACTACGGAAGTCTTCGATTTTCATCTGGCACACGAAGAACTGTATAAAGCTAAAGCTGAGTCAGTCGATCTCGTACGGGGGGGGGGGGTGACTAGGTTTTTGATCTTAGCAACTCGGAATAGAAACGGCTCTTTTTCATTCAACGAAACAAACAGTCCACTCAACTGTAGCTAAGAAAATTGCTTAAAATATAGATAAATCTTATACTATCTAACAACCATTACAAAAGTGTAATATTTTAAATGTTTTAAATATTTTAAGAAAACACTCGAAAAAAGATGAGAAATCATCCATCCATTTACGTATAACAGACATTAAATGAATATTTCATAACAAAGTTATTCAGCGTAACTTGTAAGCGAATTATGAGTAAGTAATGTCTCATAGTCAAAACGTACGAACGTGTTTGTTAATTCGTATTCTTGCAAGACGACGAAATCGAAGGATGCATTGTTATCCTTGAAAATATATATATATTTCATCTGGCACACGAAGAACTATATATATATATATATATATATATATATTTTTTTTTTTTCATAGTCAAAGAATACGAATTAACAAACACGTTCGTACGTTTTGACTATGAAACATTACTCATAATTCGCTCCGTCCCTATTTCCACTAAGTCATAAGGTTCAGTAGGAAAATAAATTTCCTGATATTACATTACAAAGTTGAATAAAGTATTTATCATAGTAATCCCAGGTTGTTCAGGCATGTGTGATTCTAAATTAATATATTTTGGAACTTAAATTGTTCAACCTTTTTGGATATACACCCAGGTATTATATTTTTGCACATTTTTCATTAATCATTGAAATTATGTTAGGGTATCTGTAGGTTCTATTAAATTTTATTAACTAAATATTCCTGTTTTAGAACTGAAGATATAGGAACATTATTAGTATGTTATTCTTATGGCGAACGTACTTGTAATGTTTGTGTAAACGCTCCGCGCAGTGTTCTTAAGGTGAGGATTATTCGCTGGCTTACTTGAAGTGCATTTAACACAGAGTGTAGTAGTAGTTCGTTCCGTTTCTAATGAGATATTTTAGCCGCTAGAAATGTATTAGCTTTTATGTTGACGACCTATTATAAAATGCTATTCTTTATTGCTCTATAATGCCTTAGGGAAGTCTGGAAACTTCCTACAGGGCACGTCCTCGAGTGGCGGATAGGGGAATACCTCTCAGATATGAGTGGTAGGGGTGAAATGAAATACCTCCCGTGGATCACAGGCACGAGCCGCGTCTGATCCATAGTGGGCGGCTGCAAACAGGTCTGTTCCCCATGTTAGAGGCAGCTGAAAGCACCATTAAGGTTAGTCAGATGAGTATCGAATCTCTGACTGGAAAAACATAAAACACTTGAAACTGGACCTATATGGAAGGGCAAAGGAAAAGTACAACATGCTTCTAGGACGATGTCCAGATAAAGAAGGTTCTCGTACCCAACTCAGCGATCGGGGTTGGATTGACAAACTAACTATCGAAAGAAGTGTAATAAAGTTAAAACCAGTGAGAGACAGATTATCAGTAGGAAGATTGAATGTCCGTAAAATATGGGCTCCAGGAAAACTAGATTTACTTTGCAAGGAGACGGAGCAATACCGATATGACATCCTTGACTTAATACAGAATACAGACACAAATGCAAGAAAGGGAAGTACGGTATAAAACTACACAAAGGTAGTTTTATATCAGAAAGGTAGCAAAATATTCTGGAGGCTGTTGAAAACAACTCAGACACGGAGGAATGAATACTGTAAAAGGATTCAGGGATGAGTGAGGTGGCATTTTTTTTCAGTTCATAAAAAATACGAAAGTTTAAAATTGAAGAAAATTGCACGTAAATATTTGTTTTACATTTCTTGCAAAATACTATAATTCATTTCTTCCGTTACCGCTTTTCTTTTAGTCCATTTCTATTACGGGCATAATTACTTATGGTCATCCCTAGAGTTTCATCAGAAATACATTCAGAATTGCAAATGAACAGCCAAATCAACAGGCAAATTGCCTGCTATATCAGTCTGATCTGTTATCAATTCTCTTTTAAGCAGATTACCAACTGAAATTGGGTTAATTCTGTATCGGATAAGCACTCAATACAAACTTTCGATTTCTCTTGAAAACAAGATTCCTTTTACTGGCGCTGTACTCACATTTTGTACTCTCCATAATCTTTCTGACAGTGACTGGAATTTATACAATGCTCTGGCAACAACAAACAGCTGATTTGATTTTTCTCCATCAAATCTTTAGCGAGTTTGTTATCCCAAAAAGGTTTATCAGTTCTGCAGAAAAGATTCAAGTTCGTTGTTGTGAACAAAACTAACCAGCGAGAATGCTTATGTTAACTTGGATTTCATAATATTTTATTTTTAAAAGACAACAAATTTTAAAAAGGGGTTATAGAGGGAGTTAAACTCGATGTTTTAAGCCAAATAACTCCTTAAACTTTTAATTTTTCTAGGCATGATTAAAACATACTTTTGCCTTCCTTATACGTTTAAATTTAAATTAATTTATCTAGTTTTTTTTTTATATTAATTACAGTTAACAGTATTCAGAACGTCTATTTATCAGAAGATTCGCCAATATTCAGTTTCTTGAGAATGCGACAAACTGTGTCCATTTAGAAAAGTCCTGCCTGATAATATACAACGTCTGTAGATAAATAAGAGTTCATTTTAAAATATTACTTATAAAACTATCCAGAGAAGAATCAGAAATCCAGTCCATCGTTCAAGAAAATGGTAATTATCGTTAAGTCCAGTTGAACTGGGGAGGTGGGGGGGGGGTGGAGGTAAGAAGAAAGAATAAAATACATCATGAAGTTTTAAAAATCTTAGAGTTGTTCGTTAGCTAGTCCTAATTAATACGATGAAAACCACGAAGAACCCACCTGCACACATCTCACAAGACATTTTTTTTGCAAACAATTTGATTCGGGTTGCTTCTACTGTCACTTGATTTATTAAGAAAATAAAGAGCTCAGATTTTCTTCAAAAAAAGGGCAATGTATTTTCTTCTAAGATCAGACTTCTAAGCTTTCCGGACATATTTGTTCATGATTTTCTCAAAAAATCACGAACAAACTGGAGAAAACAGAAAGAGTAAAACAGCAAAAAAAGATAGAAAGATGCCTCAGTTGATTTCTAAAACCTGTTGTATGACATTTCACTGTTTAAAGGACCCCCAAAAAACAAAAATAGAAGAAAATTGAAAAATATACTATAAACTTGAAAAATCACACTAAACGAAATAAAATTATCGCTCCGTTGCAATTTAAGTGTTTCACTTATTGTTGTTTATTTGAACTATACCGATAATAGCTAGGAAAACATAAGCCGAATATCCTGCAATATTTTTCCCCTAACCTAAGAGACATTCGTTATTTTAATTTTATTCGCTTACGTACTCACTTACTACATGAAGAACTTCACATCCATCTCCCACATGTTATCCTTCTGTCGATTGCAAAACAAAGGTATTCACTTTCTTCGTATAATTCTGCTTTTTTTTTTAAATTACAGAAAAATAAAGTTTTAAAAATAAACAACGTCACTGAACAGTTGTAAATTTTGATGTCATGAATTTTTCTAATTCTTCCATTATTCGTAGAAATCTTTACTCGCTTAAAATCACGTGAACTATCTTTATATTAAAAGTATTCGAAAGAAAAGCAAACATTAAATTTGAAGATTTATTTACTAACTTATGAAGGCATTTCTAAGTGAAGACTTAGAAATGACGCATTGAGAGTAATTCTGATTGGAGAAATATGCGCATGTGCACTGTGATTGTTTGCGTTTACTTCTTTTGTATAATCTACCATGTCAGTTATGGGTTTGTCTTTATTGTGAATTTTGGCTAAACATCGAGAATGAGAACGAACCCTAACACCACAAAGAAAATTATGAAAGTACAGTATTAATTTCAGAAAAAAATTCTAGGATTCTAAAGGATTGATTCATTCAATCCAATGCCCTTGGAAGGTAATGGATGGCAATGCTGTAGCTAATGAAGCTCTAACTGAGGCTCGGCTATTGCTGTTACCCTCCTGCCATGATCAGAGCTTTAATAGCTCAATAACACCTTATCCCTACACTGTCCTCTACAGATAACGGGAAAGATGAAAAGCATTCTTGCTTCACCCCTTTAAGCCAGTCCTTATAAGGACTAGGATTCTAAAGGGAGTTAGGAAACACAGATAGATAGGTTCTAGATAGATTTAAAATCAAAAGAATGCTGTTTGTGTATTGTTGCGTACAAAAACTTAAAAGCATTAAATGGGGAATAACTCTTTGTAGGAAGAGCACGTGACTCTCAAGCCTTATCAGCTTTTTTGGGATTCTTTTGTGTACTTGATAAGATGTAAGTTTGAAAACCTTTGATATTTTATTATATGAAAATCGGAAATTATAACAAAATATTACTTATTTAGTAATAAAATTAATAAAAAATAATTTTTAAAAAATTTCCAAAAATCTATACGTAATTTTATTAAATATCATATTCTGTAAGGAATTTTTATTTCGACCAGTAGAACCTTCAAGAGAGAGAATAATGTTATGCAAAAAAGAAAAGCGAAGTGAAAGACATAATGAGGGGAGGGTTTTTTCCCCTTCACGAAACCTGAATTTTTTGTCCCGCATAGACAAATGCCAGAAAAAAAACACGCAATTTAAAGACAATAAAACTGTTAGTGATGAGAGGTAGATGACGTTCTGTGATAAATCAATGCAGATTCATTTATACTAACGTTTAATTTCAGTATAGGCATTTTCTCACTTCAATAATGTTGCCTAATGTTCGTAAAATTCTTCCCATCATACAAATGAAATTTGCGTGATGATAAACAGAGTTCATTTTAAAACAAGTGCATATAACGATACTTACTCCTAAAAGTAAATTTGTATTTCTTTATACAAATGATTAATTAAACATTTAATCATATATTACAGTAGATGCGAATGACAGCATTATCTTTGACAGAAATAAATGTCAAATTAGAAGAAATCAGAAGACCGCAGGTTGCAATTTCAGGCAGAGTTAACAGCTGGCTTGTTGCGTCTTGTTCATGTCATTTTACCAGTAATTTGCAAACCGTAAGTGAACTACATATGGTTTTCCATTTCCCAAGTAAGCAAACAGACAAACAAGTCAAGTTTGCGCCTGCACGTACTGGAAGTCTAGCTGACCCTCAACGTAGTGCAAGTCAAGGCAACTCATGGAAAAAGTAGATATGTAATACTGTATTGTTAAACGATATTTTACAGACGTCTATGATATGAACATCAATTAATCGTACGAAAGGAGGTGTGTATTGCATTATGGGATACATATTAAGGCAAGTGATATGAACATCAGCCTATATATACAAGTAGCTTAGAAGTGAATATATTTCACGCACAAAATAGTTTTGCTTACTTGGGAAAAGGATTTAAATCAAGTATAAAATTTCTTGGTATCGTTAATGTAATATATACTAGAACCATACTAGAAATATATATATATATATATATATATATATATATATGACTTCTGCATTATTTCAAACTTGGTATCTCTTCCGGGTCTGGCTCCCGCTGATGAGACCTCAATAAAGGTCAAAACCGGACTGGGTAGTGGCCCTTCCCATTATTCATAGCATCATACACACCGGAAAGGGGATGTGCTTTGCATTATGGAATACGTACTAAGGCGTACTAAGTGATATGAACGTGATACGTACTAAGTGATATGAAGTCATTACCCTCATTAACATCTATTATACAAATAGCTTAGACGTGTCTATATTAATTTGTTTGCTTCCTTGGGATACGGATTAAAACCAAGTATAATTTTTTTATCTTTAAATTACATACGTATTACATATATATATATATATATATATATATATATATATATATATATATATATATATATATATATATATATATATATATATATATATATATATATATATTTATTTATTTATATTTATATTTATTTATTTATTTATTTATATATATATATATATATATATTTATTTATTTATATATATATATATATATATATTTATTTATTTATTTATTTATTTATTTACTTGGAACTCAAGCTCACGTTTTGTTTTCAAACACGCTGCTGTCTTTTTGTACTTGTTCTGTTATTACAATTTTAAGTCTCTGTAATTCTTGATATATTTCTTTGACTGTGATGCCTGAAGATGTTGATCAATTCAACGAAACTAGTAAACTAGTAGTATCTTTTCAAATATACCATGTCATCCTTTTATCTCTCGGTATCAGTCATTAAAACTTTTTAATAATATTTCCCACCGAGTAAAAACGAATTATGATAACATATATATATATACATATGCTTCCAACGAACTGCTGTGAGAAGTAGACTGAAATATAAATGCCATTTAACAGAACAGAAATAATTGGTTCATATATATACATATGTTTGTGTGACTTTCGCTCTCATATAGTTTCTTCCAAAATATTGCTCCCGGTGAGGGAAGGTTAGATTTCGGAGGGTTTGCTCTGAGAGAGCATTTTGAGTCTCCGGGGAGAGTGTTTACCGGCGTGGCCCGTGTAGGGCCTTGTCGGTGGACGCCCTTCCCTGGAATATGAGCGGCTCTGCTCAGTGGTAAGGTGAGTCTGTCACTGAGTGGGTCAACGCTGAGTTGGACGATCTTTCGGCCACTGTGAGTGGTCTAGGGATCGTTCTAGTTTTTAAACAGGGATTTACTTTAAAATCCCCACTGCATATCGTACGAGGCGAATAAAATGGGTATCCAGGGAGGGTAATAAATGTCAATGCTGTAGCCAATGAAGTTTTAACTGAGGCTCGGCTATTGCTGTTACCCTCCTGCCATGATCAGAGCTTTAATTTCTCAATAACAGCTTATCCTTACATTGTCCTCTACAGATAACGGGCAATATGAAAAGCATTCTTGCTTCGCTCATCTAACCAATAAAAAAAAATTTTAAATCATTATTTGGGGCATTCTATTTTCATTTTATGTTATGTTAATTAATGTATAGACAAATATTAATTAAATCAACATCTACATAACCATCTCAGGCCAAACACGAATGTATTACTCTCTACCATTACACTCAAAGTTAAGTAATAATCGTCAAAAGCTAAACAGTATCAAATGTGGACAATAGTGTTAACGTATTTAGATGATCTTTGTTTTGATACGCATTTTGCAGCTAAAAAAAAACAAACAAAGATGCACAAGTAGTTACACGCACACTCTTATCCATTTGGAATTTAGAAATCGTAGAAAATATGAAGTAGGTTGATTTTTAACGGAAAGTTCTTGAGTGTTGATTGGAGAGAAGGCGGATGGAAAACTAGATTTATCAGCATTTACTCATCTAACTACATTAAAGCCAGGTTACTTAACGTGTCTCTCCTTAATGTTCACATCAATCTTTCTAATAAGAATAGAGAAACAGAAAGTAGCAGTCTTACTCTTTTCCACACCACCTCGGAGGTAGAGTATTAGGCGCGTTTTTTTTTAACGTGGTATCCCCAGTAGGCCTAATCCACGAGCGGACCAATTTAAAAGCTTGTTACAAAAGAGATGAATATCCTTTTTCTAGTAAAGGATTTCAATTTGCTCTTGTCTCCTTTTAGGAATCTAGGCCAGGCGATTCAATTCTGTCTCTCCTTGGTGTTTCATCTGTCTACTTTCATTTCTTCCAACCTTCAGTTTGTGGTCATCATCTTCCTGAGTATTCTATCAGTGCTATTCGTTCTTCTATGTGCTCTTTGAATTTGTTTCTGTATTTTTCTGTGGTTTCTGTTTCTGCTGCAATCGTTCTATTCTTTATCAATTTGCTGTTCTTCTTCTTAACAAGACCACTGAGAAGATATTAGGAAATATTCCTCACAGAAATCTTCCAACCAGTCCTGGAATGACATTTAGCCATTGTTCTGATGTCCCGTTTTCAACTGAAGTTTACCGAACATCTCGGGCTAACAACACTCCATCGGAGGAAGTTTATCCATCCATTTTTCATGCCTTGAAAATCAACTGAGCTCCCTTGTTAAATATATTGGAAAAATTATGTCTCAGAAATAAACTATAACTTCTATGCACTCATCTTTCGAATCGCAATTCACAACAAAATATTTAACTGTCCTTTGCGATAATGCAAATTTACCCTTCATTTCTTAATTTTTACATTAATCTCTTTCTCTGCGAATTTAATTTAATTTACAAAACAAATTAAAAATATCGCATACAGAAAACGTCTGTTCTTGTAGTGTTTATTTCCTACAGTTATACATTGACACACAAATTAATATACACTCGATTGTGGTCCACTCCATGTAATAAAACTCATAGCTATCGTAATATGCCTTATTCAAGAACACCTTGCTAATTCAGCTGTATAACTGTTCGTGTTGGTATTTTGTCAGGTTTGAGTTGATAAAACTTTTATTCGCAGTTTTTAGAAGTGTGTTGGGTTGTGTGTTTGATTTTGTGGAGTGTTGAAGTGAGTGTTCGTAACACACGTTAGGTGCAACGAGTCTTAATGTGAACAGTTTTGTTCTGTTGGGAAAGCGTATTATGTTGTCAGTGAGGAGTTCGATGTGGTCGTTAAATTGTTCGTGTTAGGGATCAAGTGAGGTTTGCGTTGATTAAAAGTTCATTTACGTTTGAAAAGATGTGTTGGTTGTAGGCTTGTTTCATGTTGGATGTGTTGAAGTGAGTGCTTCCATTGCACACGTTAGGTGCGAGGAGTATCATCGTGTCTGCGTGTGTTCTTCTTCTGCAGAAAGCGTATTCTGTTGGGGGGTGTTGTTCGGTGAAGGCTCTTGTTTGAGTTGAACATTATTGCAAAATTAGAAACAAAGATATTATTTGATATCTGGTGCCAAATTTTCATTTAATTTTAACCATACAGATAAAAAGAGTAACATTCCAACTTGTATCTTATTTTCATATACATTTTTGAAATAGATGAAATATTAATTTCAAATCATTTTACTGAATTTCGTTTTAAATTTTCAAAATACCTTTATTCTGTTAAGACGTAATTTTACCCTTCGATAACTGAAATGAAATTCATCGATGAGATACAATTCCACTCTTATTTATGATATTCCTCTATAATTAATTCATAATGAGTAGGAATTGATTTCGGATTTACTTTTAACACCATGGAATAAAAATTGTACGTGGATTGACACCAGATTCCTTCTAGTATATCGTTATTTTAAATAAAAATTGTTATTAATTTAAATTATATTGAGAATGCCCACTCACCACTGGCATGTGAAGAAAGACTTACCTGAATTCCTGAGAAGTTCTCGAAGTTCTGTATTTTTTTAGATTTTTGATTATGAAGTTTTTAAGTTCCCAATTTTCTTAAAATTCTTGATTGCACAGTAATGTTGAAGATCTTAAAATTGTGGTCCAGTAAATTTGGATAGTTCAGTATAGTTTTTGTCAATGCAGGAATTGCAATTCACCCTAAAATCTTAATATGTAATTAGCAATTAACTGTTTAGTGTAATTAGACATTCTTCTTAAATATTAAGACAGAAAATTTCACTTGTGTGTTTGTGAAAATTGCACAATATGTGAGTGCACCAATGAAATGTGTAATATTTGTTAAAAGTTTATAATAATAAATTATTATTATTATATTATTTGTAACATAAGGACTTACCTTATTGTTGGCCGAGTTGTTAGCGTGTCCACTCGCCAGTACTTCGATCGTACAGCCTTTCTTTCGGCTCTACTGTCGAATCCTGATGTGGCATGTATATTTGTGATTGTCTCTCATTTTCATACACTTATTCATACAAGTGTATAAATACTCTCCCAAGATGGAATGAGTCCCATGGCAGAAGTAAAGTCAAAGCAATAGGAGAGGCCTTTACCCAACAGTGCGCAATATTTTTCAATTGCGCAAAGCTTTTTCATTTGCAATTCTTCATGCAAAATATATCCTACACGTTCTTTTGAAATGCCTATAGTCTCAACAATTTCACGCACTTTGACTCGCCAGTCATCCAATACCATATCGTGCACTTGATCAATGATTTCTGGTGTGTTGTTACATTTTTGGACGTGCTTCATGTGGATCATCTTCTAGGCAGCTACGGCAACGTTTAAACTCGGCAGACCATTTCTTAATTGTCGAAAACGAAGGAGAAGAGTGCCCATAAGCTCTTATGAACTTCGAATGAATTTCTTTTGGCGTTAAACTTTCTTTTACAAAGGATTTTATAACCGCACGATACTCAATTTTATCCTTTTCAAGGGATGCAGACAACACTTTCGCTTTAGACAGCTGTATAAAGAACTACTTGATAGAATGACTTGCAATTTTACATGGATGCTTATGACAGATGTACCAACTTAAAAACAAAAATCTTGTCGATAATGTTGCCATCTATGGTCGAGGCCAAGAACTTTTCAGACCAGATCAGGACAGAACTTTTCTGTCCTGATTAATGTTGGTCATACAAATGAGAAAGAGAGAGAGAGAGAGAGAGAGAGAGAGAGAGAGAGAGAGATTTACTTATGACCAACTTAACAAAGATAATTCACTACTACAGTATTTCAGAAAAATATCCAATAAAAGAAATGGAAAGCGAAAATTATATAATTATATTTCGAGAAATAATCCACTTATGTTAATCAGTAAGAATTAACGCAATCTCAGTAGTTCCCGAATTGTGCGCTTCAGGGCCGCGAATTATCCCAACATTGCACTGAAATGATACAGCCCACGTGGTTTTAGAATCGGACCATCGATGTGTTGATGTATCGTGCGAAAACAAACGTGGAACAGGAAATGAGGGTGGCTGTGTCCAGTTTTATTCCGAGGTTTGAGAAGATGTGCAGTGAACAACTGGCTCACCCGTCCCACTAATTACGATTTATTTATTCAATGAGTGGATTGTTCAAAACATTTTATACTTTTTATATAAAATGTTTGTAAATTTGAAATACGTGTTTCATTTATTTTATTTTTTTAATTTACTAACATAACCTCCCCAACTGCGCACTGTAACTGTAAGGTGAGCATATGTTCTGAGATTGGGCGCCGTGAACAGAAAACGTTTTGGGAACCACTGTCTTATCTTAAGAAACAGTCACGATTAGTAGTCATCGTTTCAGTTTTGCTGCTTGAAACAGATAAGATGCTCTTAAAATAACTGGAAACAAATAACAATCATAATAAAAGAAGACGTCACAATTGTGATTTTTACGCACAGGTTATTTATTAATTGAAATTCGTCAAATTGTTCAGTCTAATTTGAACACTCTCACACTTTTATTCATAAACATGATATCACATTAGATATATGAAGAGCCAAAGGCTTCAATTCGGCGACATATGACATGTTTAAGTTAAGGGATATTACATCCCATATCGTTTCTTAGCCGAATAAGAAATTAAAAGAGTTTCTTATTCGGAATTGAATTGAAGAAAGTAAAGGAATTGAAGCCTTTGGCTCTTCATATATCTAATATTTTATTAGGACACCTCTCGGCAATACTCATAGAAGGGTTATAAGTTCTGTTCGCTACAAGCTAGGTCTACCTGGAACGAGGGAATCAATCGACCTTGAGATGCGGTGATTGATTCATTCAATCCAATACCCTTGGAGGGTAACGGATGGCAATTCTTTAGACAATGAAGTTCTAACTGAGGCTCCGATATTGCTGTTACCCTGCTGCCATGATCAGAGCTTTAATAGCTCAATAACACCTTATCCCTACACTGTCCTCTACAGATAACGGGGAATATGAAAAGCATTCTTGCTTCGCCCCTTTAAGCCAGTCCTTATAAGGATAAGGACTAGGTCTACCTGATTAATCCAATACCCTTGGAGGGTAATGGATGGCAATGCTGTAGACAATGAAGTTCTAACTGAGGCTCGGCCATTGCTGTTACCCTCCTGCCATGATCAGAGCTTTAATAGCTCAATAACACCTTATCCCTACACTGTCCTCTACAGATAACGGGGAAGATGAAAAGCATTCTTGCTGCGCCCCTTTAAGCCAGTCCTTATAAGGGATATAAGGACTAGGTCTACCTACTCACAGATGAGACCCCAATGAGGGTGGAAACCGGTGTCGGGCAGATCTGGCTTTGAGAGGCTCCACTTGGAGGTAGGTTTTTGCCTGTCTCTGAGTGGGGCCACCGCTGAGATTATGGCTCTGCTTGGTGGTGGGGTGAGCCTGCCACTGGGTAGAGCCAATGCTGAGTTCTTCTCGGTGACGGCATGAGCCTGTCATCGAATGGAACAACGCTGAGTTGGGCGATCTTTCGGAATCGTCTTATTTTTAAAGCCCGCTTCACCTATACATAAGGTTGAAACCGGTCTGGGTATTAACTAGATCTACCTACTCACTGATGAGACCTCAATAAAGGTTGAAACCGGTCTGGGTAGTGACCTTCTCTCATAAGTAGAACAGAAATACAGCTCCTAGGAGCTAAGTTCACATTATGGATAAATATCAAGAATAGTGATCGGAGCTTGCTCCACCTTTGACACGAGTTGCCTCAGCTTGCACTTCCTTAAGGGTCAGTTGCTGCAGTATCCAGGTATTTGCTTACGCTTGGAATCGCCGAACTTTATATAGTTTCTACTATATTCGGCATGAAACTCCTTGAGTTTCTTATTCGGCTAAAAAACGATATGGGATGTAATATCCCTTGACTTAAACATGATATCACATTCTTTCTATTATGTTATTCTATGAAATAACTCATATTTAAGTAGGCGGTAAACAGCAACAGAAAAATTACTCACCCATTAATATTTTGATGTCACTAAAACACAGCATGTTCGGTTGACATTTGATATCAATTAAGAAATAATTCTGCACTCATTTGTAAGATATTCCGACCGGAAATTGTGTAAACATTTTCGCTCAGATTTCTGCTGCATAGACTTTTCAACTTCTTCCTGTAACGTAGATTATAACATACTGCATCAATATCACACACACACACACACACACACACACACACCACACACACACACACACACACACACACACCGTTTGTGACTTAACATTTGTGTAATCGTGCAAATGATAAGTCACATAAAATATTTCACTCATAAATTCTTATAATTAGATTAGAAATTTCATCTTACATCGATGTCATTTAAAATTAGAGTAATCGTCGGATTTATTCAATTGTTCTGATGTAAGAATCCTTAGAAAATCAGTTATAAGACAAATGCGATATCTGCTCTTAATATTTCTTAGGAACTTAACCCACTTTGCCTCTGAATAGTGTTTAAAATGCAAGGGAATCATTGAATTTTATAACCAAGCACACTGGTTTGAATAGTAATTAATAAATGAAAACAATAACTGAATAATTATCTATTCATTGACACAGTAGGGAATAATGTTTGAGTCGACCAGCATCATGCGTTTATCGTTCTTATAAAAGTCATTCGATGTGTTTGCTTTGATGCTGAAATGAGTAGATTCATTACATGCGTACGTGCAAGGAGCGTTATTATAAATTCTGATGATCAGAGCGCACACATTATACTACTCAAATTTTCGAAAAATAATTGCAAATATTATAAATACATTTTCAATACGTAAAATTTTAAAAGAAATTAAGTGTATGCGAAAACGGAGGCTTTCTTCTCCATTGTCAGTTTTAACGCTTTGTTCTAATGAACGATATCTAATCTGAATATCGCTTTAGGAGAAGAAAGCCTCCGTTTTCGCATACACTTAATTTCTTTTAAAATTTTACGTATTTAGATTATAAGTTTAATGTTCTTTTTAAACTTACCTCAATGTGATTATCAGGAAACTTGTTTGCGACATTTGGATTTCTTCACATTCGTTCCTCACACAGAATTCATTTTCAGATGGTATCTTCAAATTTCTCCAGGGAAAGCAGTCTATCTTCTCATATTACTTTCTTCAATTCTTATTTACAGAGTTAACTACATTCTTAATTAAATTGTGCTTTTAATGTTGATTAAATTGAAAGGAATCATACAATCTTATTTCGAAACATGCATGTTAGTTGGAATTCGAATTTTTCTATTTCTTTTATATAGATTTCTACAAACTAAATGTTTAGTGCAGTAATACGAATACTGTTATATGAATATTATAACACACACACACACACACACACACACACACACACACACAAATATTCTAATATAATGAAAAACTATCATTGAAAATGAAAGGTTCCCAAAATCTATTTAATCAAAGTAAATATGTTAGCCCAATCGAAACTTAATCACACATTGAGAGTTCATTATGGAGATAGCAAACTCTTCCACCTATACTGTAGAAATAATTTCTAGATATCAATCATACTTTTGCAATAGAGTTAACCTGCAAGTTTAAAAATGCATAATTAAAATCTCATTTTAAGATGCTTTTCATTATTAATCCAGTTTCAAACACCCTACAAATTTTAACAAACTTGGTTGTCATATAGTGATTTCCATGAATAAAGCTGTAGTCATGGCTGGGAACGGCAATAGCCGAGCCTCAATTAAAACTTCATTGGCTACAGCTTACTGCCACAGTCGACACCCTCTCTATGAATAGTCTTATAAGGACTGGCTTAAAGGGGCGAAGCAAGAATGCTTTTCATCTTCCCCGTTATCTGTAGAGGACAGTGAAGGGATAAGGTGTTATTGAGCTATTAAATTAAAGCTCTGATCATGGCAGGAGGGTAACAGCAATACCCGAGCCTCAGTTAGAACATCAATGGCTACAGCATTGCCATCCATTACCCTCCAAGAGTATTAATCACCGCATCTCACGGTCGATTCCAGCTCATCCTCTATGAAAATATCAATTCTAGCTCATCCTTATATAAGGACTGACTTAAAGGGGCGAAGTAAGAATGCTTTTCATCTTCCCGTTATCTGTAGAGGACTGTGTAGGGATAAGGTGTTATTGAGCTATTAAAGCTCTGATCATGGCAGGAGTATAACATCAACAGCCGAGCCCTCAGTTAGAACTTCATTGGCTACAGCATTGCCATCCATTACCCTCCAAGAGTATTAATCTCCGCATCTCACGGTCTCTCTATGAATAGTCCTTATAAGGACTGGCTCAAAGGGGCGAAGCAAGAATGCTTTTCATCTTCCCCGTTATCTGTAGAGGACAGTGTAGGGATAAGGTATTATTGAGCTATTAAAGCTCTGATCATGGCAGGAGGGTAACAGCAATAGCGGAGCCTCAGTTAGAATTTCATTGGCTACAGCATTGCCATCCGTTACCCTCCAAGGGTATTGGATTGAATGAATGCTCTATGAATACTTGAACTTGAACTTGAACTTAATTGGTTGATGGACTGAGTCCTTGACTCTTTATCCCTTCATCTGGATTTTAGATTGTGGGTGATGAGATTATTGTGGGTAATTTACCCGCTCATTGTGAGCATTGAGGCTGTATCAGCTTTCTCTTGCGATGGAAGATTTCGGTTCTTTATGTTTGAAATGATCTGAGGGCTTGTAGTCCGCTGCCTGTCGAACTAGCTGATTTGGGTGATTATCCGTGATTGTGAAGAATTTCTCTGCAATGCTTGTCATGTAGGTCTTAATATCTGGAAGATTGGCTTCTTGATGTAACTGGATGTTTCTGATGAACCATGGGGCATTAAATGCCATTCTTAGGCATTTATTCTGTATTATCTGAAGTCCGATTTGAAAAGTAAGATTTTGTTGCTTATGCTTAGAAAGCTGTTCTTTTCAAAAGTGGATATAGCTGTGCTATAGTCTGACTTGCCTTAGTGGCAACACTATTCATATGTGACTTGAAGTTTAGACGTCTATCAAGATGAATTCCCAGATATTTGGTAGAATTGCGCCAAGGGATGATTTTACCAAACATTTGTATGCTTGTATTCGGTTCTGCTTTACGTCTGGTGAAAAGTACTGCAGAGCTTTTGTTTGGATTAATTGCGATACGCCACTTGGTGTACCAATCCTCCAATTCATTGACTGCTCTCTGCAGCTTGATTGTGGCCAGGTGTGGACGGAGGGATCTGGCTATAATGATTGTATCGTCGGCATACAGAACGGTGATAGCTGGAGACAGTTTGGGGAGATCTGCCATGTATATGGAGAAGAGTAGGGGAGATAGTAGAGAGCCTTGAGGTACTCCGGCCGTGATTCTCCTCTCTGTAGATCTGATACCGTTGAGTTTTATTTTAAATTTTCTGTTGTGTAGATATGATTTGATAAGTAGCACTAGTGGCAATGGAATACCAACTTCGTGTAGTTTAAAAATTAGTCCATGATGCCATACTCTATCAAATGCCTGAGTGATGTATAGAAAAACTGGTGCCATTCATACCCTTGGGTTATATGTTCGATAACTCTGTAAATTTTTAGCGTTGTGGAGTGATATTTCCTAAAGCCGAATTGTTCATCTTGAATTATATGGTTCATATATCTGTTATCTCTTGAAGCCGTGTAAGAATAGCACGTTCGGCTATCTTACCTATGCATGAAAGAAGGCTGATTGGTCTGTAATTTTCAGGAAACTGTGTATTTTTCCCAGGTTTGGGAATTAGGAAAACGTCGGCAATTTTCCATCGTTGTGGGAAATAATTTATCCGGAGAATGGCATTAATGATGGCTACTAGATGCATAACCCCTTTGCGAGGAAGTAACTTGAGTACCTTATTTGTTATTCCATCTGGACCTGGAGCCTTTTTGTTATTTAGTTTTCTTAAAATTTCATATACTTCTGTTGGTGACACGGATTTGTTATTGGATTGGAATGAGGCATTTTGAGTTATTTTACGCACTTGGGTGTGAATTTTACTTATGAAATTTATATCTGTATTGATATAATTGAGGCTGCATTGTTTTTCTAAACTGTCAGCAAATGCTTCAGCTTTTTCCTCGTCGTTGTAGACAACATTAGATTCACCTTGGATTGGAGGAAATGTAAAACGCTTTGAACGGAGTGATTTCATCATTTTCCATATTGATTGATCCTCTGTGTTTAATTGGAGAATTTTGTTATTCCAGAGTTGGTTACGGTGGTCCTTTAGGGCATATCGAACCTGGTTTATTGCTCTATTGACTGATTGTTTATCCGCTGGGTCCATTGTTCTCTGATATTATCTTCTTAATCTGTTTTTCTCTTGGATAAGACGTTTTATATCCTGTGGAAGTTTATTTGATGGTGTACATTTGGTTATATTTGTTACCTGCGTTATAGCTGTCAGCAGTTGTTTTTCAAGAGTCTTCACTGCTTTTTCTACATCTTCAGCAGATGTTATATGCGGTATTGGACCAAGGTTTTCCTGGAAGGCTGAGAGAAGTTGTTTCCAATTTATAAATGTGGTGGTGTTTTCTGTTATATCTTGTATGGTGCCTAGTTGTAATATGATGGGGTTATGATCAGAACTTAAGTCGTTGATTGCTTGTATCTGATAGCTGTGCGCTATGTTTTTTAATATAGCTATATCTAGTACATCAGGATGACCAGTAGCTCCATAATGTGTGGGTTCAGTGGGTCCTATTACTGTTATATTTCTTGAAGTGGTGTAAGAGTTGAGTATTCTTCCATTAATATTTGAATTTCTGCTGTTCCAGACTGAGTGTTTGGCATTAAGAACTCCGGCTATAATCACTGCTCTGCCTGTATTTAGTATCACCTCTAAGTCAGATTCAAGGAGTTTTTTATTTGGGGGGTTGTAGGCTGCATATATCGTAATGCTGCTTGTGTTTTCCGTATGTATTTCTATTCCTGTAGTTTCCATGTGCTCTGTTTGGGGTTCTGCTATTGAATTATGTTTTATGTTACTTTTCACAAAGATGGCAGTGCCTCCACCTCTAGCAAAGCATCTGTCTGTACGGTAAGTGCTATAACTATTGATTCTGATTTTGTCACTTGGACGAAGATGTGTTTCATTTATGAGGATGATGTCTGCTTGAGTTTCTGCTGCAAACTCCTGCAGCTCCTGTAATTTGATAGATAAACCATTTGCATTCCATGAAACAATTTGTAATGATTTCGGTTTTCTTTTAGATTTATCCATTAAGAATTTCCATTAAGAGTGATTATGTGTGCCTTCAGATGACATCTTTGGCTTCTTGAGTTGGGTTGGTTTGTTGGAGTTCAGCAAGCATTTCACCTAAGTGGCTTGTTATGTTCAGTAGGATAGGTTTGTTGGTTTGCTGTGACTGCTTTGGTTTTGGGTCTTTTTGGAAGGTTGATCTTGTAACTTCAGCATACGATCTTCCATCCGTTGTGGAGACTATGGTTTGATGGGAAGACGCTTGTTCTTGAAGAGGTTTACTGGTTTTGAGTTGTAATTTTTGGTTTGAGGAAATGCTACACAGCCCTATAGTTTGCAGGGTGTGGTCCTCCGCAGTTTGCACACTTTGCTGGAAGTGTACGAGGTTTATGACATTCATTTGATGCATGTTTGCCACCCCATTTAACGCAACGAAATTCAGCCTTGCAGCATCGTTGTGCATGCCCAATCTTCTGGCATCTATGGCACTGGGTTGTAGTTGATTTATGTTTCAATGCCTCAACTTTTATGACTAGATCACAGATGGTTTGGAGATTGTATATATGTTTTTGGTCTTTGCTTATTTCCACTAGAATTAGGGGATAGGGTGTTTTATCAGCTCTCCGCATTCGGCTGACTTTAATTGGGCTAAATCCCTTAAGTTGTAGGTCTGCAGCGAGGTCTTCTATTTGTAATGTTTCAGTTACTCCCCTTAACACTACTTTTAAATTTTTTTCACTGTTGAGTGCAAAAGTGTGATATGGCAAATTGTTGTTGTCTAGAAGTTTGGTCATTTTTCTGTAATCTGATGATGTTTTAGGTTGTATGCGAATCCCTTCTTCTGTGTTTGTGGCTTTAATGAAGGTGATATCTGAAGATTTCAGTGTGGATGCAACGGATGTCCAGTGCTCCTTGGCCCTTAGGACGACTGGGCGTACCCTTTCTTTAATTACATTATCTGGTTCTATCTCCACTGTTTTGGGTGTATCTGCAGTAGAGGAGATTTTCCTTTTCTTTTTGACTGTTTGAAATTCTGTGTTGGTTTCCAAAAACTGCGGAGTATTATCCTGAGATGCAGCATTCTCTGTATTCGTGGAGTGACTTGATTCTGGTTCAGTCAACATACTTCCTTCATTAGAATCATCCATCCTATCTTCTGTGACTGCTGTAGGGGGGAATGTATCTAACAGCTTTACTTTCCCTGGCCAGTTGTCGCTCAAAAGTTTTCCTAATCTTAGGAATTCTCTGTAAACTTCTTCAAATATGCCTTCATTGAGAGGTTTTGTCATGATTGATAGAAGGCAACAACTCTATTAGAATAGTTTGAGAAGTGGCACCTAGAGCCCAATGTAAATATCCCGTAGATCAAATCGATCTACCAGCAAAGGTAGGAAATGTTTCACAGAATGAAGAACACTTACCTCTATTTATAAATATCCCGTAGATCAAATCGATCTACCAGCATCAGTAGCAAATATTTTACAAAATAAATTTTTCTTCAGAAAATCATAACGACTATTTAAATCACTGATCACATATATAAACACTTGGCAACCGCCATTACGCTCCGAATCAGAATTATCTAAACTTATTAGGCTATAATTATCTAATCAAGCCTGCTCTATGAATAGTCCTTATAGTCCTTATAAGGACTGGCTTAAAGGGGCGAAGCAAGAATGCTTTTCATCTTCCCCGTTATGAATAATAAATACGTGAAAACTTAAGTATATTCTATCTATGTACTAGGAAAAGGTATGAAGAGAATACTTCAAATTACAAAATGAACAAATGTGTGTTTTTAAAACTTTAATATTTTAAATAAACATTTATTTGGTTTTTCGTCGTATTTGTAAATAATAATTTTATATTTAATAGAATGAAAATAAATAACAGTTTTTTTTTTGTATGATTACACATTGCTGCATCTGTATACAACAGATACTATTCAGAACATCTAATATTTGTATCTTGTCGAAAATATTAACTCTAAAGATCTCAAGCATATAGCAGTTGTCCATTAAGGATTAAATTGATCATGTTTAAGAAATAAAATATAAACTTTATCTACTTACCTTTTGAATCTATGAAATAACAGCTTAAAATTATACTTAGTTCATTCGTAGGTTCTTAAGTGAAAACGGTTATTATGCAACACACAGGACATTCAAATATCTCTAAATGTGTGGCGAATGGCCATCTTTTCCGATAATATAAAATCATCTTGTATTTCCTAATATGTGAATTAATTTACCTTTTTAATTAATAAAAGAAATCCAAACTAACACATATTGAAAAACAAAGCGGATCTTGCAGTTTCCCACCATCATTTGCTACAATTATACTTTATAAATACGTCTTATACCTTTATAAGACGTATTTCGAATATTACTATTCGAAATACGTCTTATGCAAGAACAGCCTGCTGACAAAAGTTTAGATGTCCACCTGTAAAACTGTTCGTGTAAGTATTTATGTGAGGTGTGTTGATGAAACTTTATTTGCAGTTTGCATAAATGTATTGGTTGTATGTTTGGTTTTTGTGGACTGTTGAAGTGAGTGTTCGTAACACACATTAGGTGCAACGAGTCTTTCGGCGTCTGTTTTGTTCTGTTGGGAAAGCGTATTATGTTGTCTGTGAGGAGTTCATTGTGGTTGTTTAGTTGTTCGTGTTGGTGTTCTCGTGAGGTCTGCGTTGATAAAACTTCATTTATGTTTCTAAAAATGTGTTGGTTGTTGGTTTGTTTCGTGCTGGATGTGTTGAAGTGAGTGCTTCCATTGCACGCGTTAGGTGCAAGGAGTGTAATGGTGTCTGCGTGTGTTCTTCTTCTGCAGAAAGCGTATTATGTTGGATTGTTGTTCGCGAAAGCTGTTGTTTGAGCTACGCATTATAATAAAATGAGAAGGAAAAATATTATTTGATATCTGGTGCCAATATTTTATTTAATGTTACTCATACGTATTCAATCAATAGCATTCAAACTTTGATCTTCTTTTCATATACATTTTTAAATATATAAGAGATTAATTTAAAATCTATCTGCCAATTTTTTTTATTTTTCACAAGTTGGAATTTTACTCTTTGATAATTTCAATAAAATTCACGATGTGATGCAATTCCACTGTCAGTTATGGTATTGCTCTGCAAATTATTCACAATTAAAAGAAATCTGTTTTAGATTTAATTTTGACATCAACAAATGAAAACTGTACCTGGATTGGCACCAGATTCCTTCTAGTATCAATATTTTAAATAAAGGCCATTATAAATTAGAATTATATTGAGAATGCCAACTTACCACTGGCATATTAAGAAAGGCTTACCTGAATTCCTGTGAAGTTCTTGAAGTTCTGTACTTTCTTATAGCTTCCATTATGAAATTCTTAAGGTTCCCAATTTTCTTAAAATTCTTCATTATAAAGTTGATAAACTTTTAATTATGAAATTCTTTATCGTTTATGGATAGTTCAGTACGTTTTCTTATCGACGGAGGAATTGCTGTTCACCTTAAATCGTAATTGCAAATTAGCAATTAACTGCTTCGTGTAATTAGACATTCTTTTTAAATAATAAATCAGAAAATCTTACTTGCGGGTTTCTGTAAATTGTTACGATTTGAAAACAAGATGTTGCCAAAAAAATAAAAAAGAATACAATAACATTCTTTAACTGAAATTTTCCGAAAAATAAAGAAAATAAAATGTTCGGAAGTAATTCGCGTGTCCGAGCGGTTAGTGTAGCGTTTATGCACTTCGCCACCATATGCCTGGGAAAGGAGTGTCCTAGGTTCGATTCCCTTCGCCAAAGTGAGGAATTTAATCTTTCTCCGACATAGTCAGCTCAGCCGGTCTTGGGCGTGGACAACAGGATTTTTCTCCCCAGTTTATCTGGGGTTTCTCCTCCCCCAAACCGGTCCTGTGAGCACACGCGGCTACAGCCATAAGAAATACCTGGAAGCATAGGGATAGTCACCTTATCCTCGAGACGGCTACGACTTAGAACGGCTAAAGATAGCTCTGTAACAGGCCAGTAGGCGTAATACGTAGTAGGAAGAAGAAATAATCAGCAATGATTAACGAACTTAGTTATCGTCAGAAATGGTCGAGATTACATATTAGTTTCAGTAAGGAAATACCGTGAGTAGGCATATTATTTACAATTATAATTCCGGAATTAACTCACGTAAATTATTCTTTATTCGTAGAATTTTCACCTGATTATCACAGGAATCATCAGTACAAGTACAAAGAAGCATGTGAAACTTTACTTCAATCCCCTAATTTAAGCAGAAACGATGATCTACGACTATCCCCCTTGTAGGAGATAATACTCTATAAATCAGCTAATCTTTCCTAACTTTTGTAATTGTATACATACACACATATATATATTTATATAAAGCGTTTTTAAAAAAATAAGTTTAAGAAATTTAAGGACCGATTGTAGTTATCTTACTTGAGCTACTTAGGTGGCGTCTTGTGAATATGTCAGTTATTGGTTAATTAGCCTTTGCACTTGTATACTGACGATTCCTGTGATACTCAAGCAAAAATTTTACTAATAAAGAATATTTTACGTGAGTTAATTCCGTTATTATAATTGTAAATAATTACATATTATTATTCTTACGTGACACCTCCAGGTAGCCCAAAGACTCATCGAAAGAGAGGGTATCTACTCTAAACTCTGTCCTACCCAATTCTCCAACTACAGTTATCACCTACCCCAACGCGATCTACCGACCACCACCACTAATATTTCACAGACTATCACAAACATCTATGCCCATGGCGTGATTCGAACCCGCAGCCTTTTGGCAGGAGAGCGGATACGCTAACCATCGGCCGACTCGGTCGACAATATGTTATTTCGGTTTTGCTTTAGACAGATATGATGGTCTTAAAATAATTCACAATAGATAAAAGAGTTCGGAATTATTCTCTGAAATAACTCAGAAATACGTACGTAGTTAACAGCAACAGAAAAATGCCTCACCCTTTAATATTTTGATGGCCCTGAAACACAGCACGTTCGGTTGACGTTGGATATCGCTGAAGAAATAATTCTGCACACATCTGATTCTAAGGTGCACTGAACTGGAAATTGTAGAAATATTTTTTTTCAGAATTTTGATGCCGGAATTCTTTCTATCACACTGAAGACAACATGCGTTTTCGATAACACTGGATTAAGAAACGAAATGAATTTACATAGGATCTGTCTGTGACAATCAGTGAATCATCAAGTCACACACACACACACACACACACACAGACGCGCACGCATCGTTTTTGAATTAACATTTGGATATTCGTGTAAATGTTAAGCCACAAACAATAATACACCCTTAAGTGGTAAAAATTAGATTGCGATTTCTTTGTTTCTTCTAATTTTCTTACGGTTTAAATTACTAATTAGTAGAAGCACTAATTTGGTGGATTTCTTCACATTCTTCTGAGTAAGAAGCCTCGGAAATCAGTGATCAATTCAAATATCAGTTTAAAAAAACTGATAATTATCAACGCAAACTTTGCTTTGGTGTCTGTTGGCTTCATTTAAACAGAGAACAGAATACGACACATTTTGGGGCACTTTACAGTAGTAAATTATTACAAAATTGAAAATTCTCGAAACATAATTGGAAATATTATAATCCCAATACGTGTTTATAAAATGTATTTATAATATTGGAAATATTAGGAATTTTCTTAGATATCTGCAGCATCTCTTAGTAAACTCTCTGGTCTGCTGCACTGATCAACGATGTGTAGTTTAAATATCACTGCAGGCTTAAAAAATCCTGAGTTTTCGCAACACACATGCACTCACTTAAATTTAATTTTTAAAATTTTTTTCGTATCGATACAATAAGTTTAATATTCTTCTAAACTTACCTCAATGCGATTATAAGGAAACTTTTGAGCAACAGTTGGAATTCTTCACATTCGTTCTTTAGGGAATTCATTTCCTCACATGGTGTCTTCAAATTTCTCCAGGGGAAAACAATCTATCCTCTTATAATACTTTATTCACTTCTTATGTAGAGAATTACCTAAGTCCTTAATTAAATTGTGCTTTTTATGTTGATTACATTAAAGGGAATCCTGAAATCCTATATCAACTCATTCATGTAGAGAAAATATACGATATTTGTTTTAAAATTTCTATACAAAATACTTAGTACAGTAATATGTAGACACAAACTATCATTGAAAATTAAAGTTCCCCAAATCTATTAATAAACGTAAATATATTATCCCAATCGAAACTTAATCACTCCTTTCAGAGATCTTTATCAGGTTACTAACGGTAGCCAATCTTTCATCTGCTAAGAATACTTTACAACTAATTTCAAGATGTTCGTTACATACTTGCATTAAAGCGACATCTACTTTTATATATTGCATAATTAAAAGTTCATTTTAAAATATTTTTAATTATATTCTCAATTCCGAATGACTTTTCGAGGTTTGATAATGTTGGTCATCATCTTGTGTATATTCTCCTGTCAACCAATATATGAAAATAAAAGTATATTCCATCTATGTACTACGAAAAGATGCCGGTAAGATATTTCAAATTAAGAAAAAAAAAACCAAAAAAAAAAAAAAACAGTGAATATATAAATAAAACGAAACAATGTAAAAATAAGAATAAATAAATAATTTGATAATTAGAAATATGTTTTATCTTTAACATTTATCTTTTTGTTTAGCAATAATAGTTATAAATATAATAAAAATAAAATTTAATTAACCATTTTTGATTGGATACTTATCAATCTCACCACATATATGCAGTGAATACTATTTAGATCGTCTAATATGTGTAACGTATCGTAAATATTAACTCTAAAAATCCCACGCAAACAGTAGGTGTTCATTATGGATTAAATTGATCACCTTTAAGAAATAAAATATGAACTCTAAGTACTTAATTTTTGAATCTATGAAATAACAGCTTAAAATTATATTCGTTCATTCGTTGGTTCTCAAGTGAAAACCTCTATTATGCAACACACAGGACATTAAACTGTCCCTAAAGGTGTAACACGAATGACCTTCTTTTCCGATAATACTAACCCATCCTGTATTTCATAATCTTCAGATTCATTTACCACTTTAATTATTTTGAAAAAATCAAAAATAGCATATCAAAAATATCATTCTTGCAGTTTACACTCGTCATTTGCTACAGTTCTACCTTTACACACAGACTGCTATTCACTGCGATGTGATCCAGTCCACACCTGTAATAAAAGGCGTAGCTATCTAAATATGCCTTAATACAAGAACACCTTGCTAATAGAAGTTTACTTGTTCAGCTGTAAAATTGTTCGTGTTGCTATTTTTGTGAGGGTTGTGTTGATAAAACTTTATTTGCAATTTTCAGAAGTGTGTTGGTTGTTTCTTTTGTTTTTGTGGAGTGTTGAAGTGAGTGTTCGTAACACACATTAGGTGCAACGAATCTTACGGTGTCTGTTTTGTTCTGTTGGGAAAGTGTATTCTGTTGTCAGTGAGGAGTTCATTGTGGTTGCTAAATTGTTTCTGTTCACGTTCATGTGATGTTTGCGTTGATTAAAACTTCATTTACGTTTGTAGAAATGTGTTGGTTGTGGGTTTGTTTCGTGCTGAATGTGCTGAAGTGAGTGCTTCCATTGCACACGTTAGGTGCAGGGAGTGTTATCGTGTCTGCGTGTGTTCTTCTTCTGCAGAAAGAGTATTATGTTGGAGTGTTGTTCAGTGAAGACTCTTGTATGTGTTAAACATTATTGTAAAATTAGAAACAAAGATATTATATGGTATCTGGTGCTAATATTGCATTTAATTTTAGTCGTAGGATTCAAATAATAGCATTCAAACTTTGATCTTCTTTTTATATAAATTTTTGAAATATATAAAATATTAATTTAAAATCTGTCTACGCTAAATTTATTTTAAATGAAAAAAATGTATTTATTCGATTAAGATGGAATTTCATCCTTGGATAATTGAAACAAATTCGAGTGTGATACAGTTCCACTCTTAGTCATGGTATTCCTCTGTAAGTAATTTACAATAAATAGGAATTGATTTTGGATTGAATTTTGACATCATAAAATAAAAACTACGTGAATTGTCACCAGATTCCTTCTAGTATCTCGTTATTTTAATAAAGATTATTATAGATTAGAATTACATTAAGAATGCCTACTGACCACTGGCATATTAAGAAAGGCTTACCTGAATTCCTGAGAAGTTCTTGAAGCCTTATATTTTCTTAGAGTGCTTTATTATGAAGTTCTTACGGTTCCCAATTTTCTTAACATTCTTAATTGTAGAATGCACACAAAGCTCTAATTTTGAAGTTCTTAAAGTTGGGAACCAGAAAATTTGGATATTTCAGTACACTTTCTTGTCAATGCAGAAATTGTAATTCTCCTTAAAATTAAAATTAATTACAAATTTGCAATTAACTGTTTACTGTAATTGGATATTCTTTTTAAATATATGTCTGAAAATCTTACGTGTGTGTTTCTGAAAATTGTAGAAAATAGGACTACACTAATCAAATCTGGAATATTTGTTAAATTATTATTATTATAAAACAAACAAACGACAACAACAAAAAAAACAGCTTTGCTTGCGAGCCTAATTCCCTCAAACAGTTGGCAAACAAATTTAATCAGCACTTCAAGAACCCTGTCCTTAAACTTTCGGAACCATTCTCTCCACATACACAAAGAAATAATCTCCACTAGGACCACGAACAACCCAATCAATGCGGTTCCCCACAGTAACAAAAGAAGAACTGTCACTTGCAGTTCAACCAATTAACCCTCAACAAAAGACAAGGAATAGACGGAATCAGACCAAACTACATGAAAAACACTCAACTACTACCCTATGTCGAGTTATACTAAAACAACTAAATAAAATCTTCGAAACGGGGCAAATACCTGGAACACTAAAGAGTGCATTAATCATTTCCGTACATAAACACGGAAAAAGAAACATTATAAATAATTACAGATTCATGGCCACATTGTCTGTAAACAACAAAATCATGGAGAGCATTGTGTATTGCAAGCTCTTTACATATATTGAGAAATTCCAAATCATCCCAAAAACGCAATATGCCTTTCAAAAAAAATAAATAACATCAACACTCCTGGAAGATTTCACATAGAAAATAAAAACAGAATAGTATTAGTCGTTTTTATTGACCAAACAAAATCGTATGACACACTAACGCACTAAACCTTATTGACTAAACTAACCCATATTGGAATTGGAGGTCGTCTACTCCAGTGGTTCAAAGCATGCAATGAAAAACAGAAAGCACATCACACGTATAGGATCATCGCCCAGGAAAGAGGTATCAGTAACCTGTGAAGTATCACAAGAAGCTGTTCTATACCCTATTCTGTTTAGCATATACACACATACGATATTAGCCATCTTCTCCTAAAAAGCAAAATTTTCCAATACGCAGACGTCTCGGCAATAGTATCCATTCACAATAACGCAAATATTGCTTACACAGATATGCAATACGACATCAATCAAATCACTAACTGGCTAACTGAAAACGGCATATACTGTATATAACTTTTATAAGCTTTTATAACCTTTTTATAACTTATATATATATATAACTTCTATAAGCCTCAAGGGCTCACTCTAGAGAGTACGGGCACGGCGAACCCGAGGCACCTGAAGCTGGACCACGCCTTACTTCATGTAATATACACCTGTTATATTATCTGTAGACTGGTCCCTACTCTTCTTTCCCTCTGTATTTCTTTTCATCTTCCTCCTTCCCCCAATGCTATTAGAGTGCTCAAGGGCTAGGGGTGATTATTTCCTATTTACATCTCATGCACCTGCCCACCCCCAGTTAGAAATGATGAAGACAAATAAGAACTCTATACCCCATCGGTCGTCGCGCGGGTTACCAATGACCGCACTGGATGTTAGGCTTCCTGGATAGCCAGTGACAAGTGGGCTATAGGAGCAAGATCCACAGAACTCCAAAGTAATTACTAGGAAAGTGGAGCATGGCTGAAAATCGACAAATCATGTAGTGCTTCTATAGTTCAAACCACTCAGTTAGGGGATTTCAGAAACGAATGTTCCAACTTTGGCTTGAACGATATCCAAATTCGGAAACTTGATTCGAAAGGCTGAAGCAGCAACGCAGCTTCATTATCAAACGCAAGGTATTTAGTGAACTTGAGCTGGAAGCACTGCAACCTCAAGCTGTAAAAGGAGACCGTACTGACCCTGAAGTGACCAAGAATATGAATGGAGCAGAACCAGATTCCAACCTGCAGATTGCTGAAAATCTTAAAAATATACAAATAGTTGAAAGGAAGCTATCAGAGAGGAACAAGAATTCGCAAGAAAAATTATCGAGCAAATGACCAGGAACGAGTTAGGCTTCCAGTACTGAGACAAGTACCTCAAGAAAAACTGAAGGAACTCCTACAAGTGGCCAATAAAGCTGCAAGTGATATTCCTACTGAAACTATTGGGCAAACGAATCAACTTATGTACTCAATAGCCTACGTTGTAACATTTGAATGAGGCTATATGATTAGTGAACCCAAAAGTAGTAAGGCTCAGGAACCAAATGGAAGCACCGACTGGAGAATAAAATTCTTAAACTCAGAGCAGAAGTGAGCAATTTGAAAAAAACTTAAGGAAAAGAAGCTGAAAAACACGGAAATTCGAAATAACCTCATAAAGAGATATAATATTCGAACATGACCTATTGATGAATTGTTAGAGGAAGTAAAGCAAAAAATAGTTGCAGATGCAGCTAAAATAAGAAGATACGGTGCACGCATTGAACAGTACAAGCAAAAAGCGATGTTTCGCGCAAATCAGCACCAGGGTTACAAGAAAATTGATTGCTGCAGGAATGATAACCTTAAAGAAAATATAAATATAAATACCAGTGACAAAGAAAATACATTAAAGTTTTGGAAAAATCTATGGGACAACCATAAGAGGCACAATAATAAGGCAAAGTGGATAGAACAAATTACGAACGAATCTCAAGAACGAAAAATGGACCAATTGAAAATAGCAACTGAAATGGTTCAAAAGGAAGCTAAAAATAAATAAAAATTGTTCAACAATCAGAAGGATGAATTACATGGCCATTGGTAGAAATATCTAACAGGCTTACACGAAAGACTTGCTTACCAATTTTATGATGTTTTAGAATGAAAAAGCAAAGAAGAGTGGCTCATAGCAGGGAAAACGTTTTTGATCATAAAGCATAAAGAAAAAGGTCCAAACCCAGAAAACTTCCGACCAATAACCTGCCTGCCAACAACTTTTAAGCTACTCACAGGCATACTAGCTGATAAAATATACAGCTATCGTAAAGCAAATTCTTTTCTCCCAATTGAACAAAAAGGTAACAGCAAAAAATTCAAGAGGCACAAAAGACCAATTGCTGATTGATAGAATGATTCTTAAAAATTGCAAACGTAGGAAAACCAACCTTCATATGACTTGTATAGATAATAAAAAAAGCGTTTGATTCGGTGCCTCATAGTTGGATTTTAAAATGCACAGAAATATTCGGTATTAGTGAAAACGTACAAACATTTTTGCAATCCAGCATGAAAAACTGGAAAACAACGTTGGTTATGAATAGAGAAGAAATTGGAGAAGTAAACATATAAAGGGGTATCTTTCAAAGAGACTCATCTCCTCTATTGTTTATCTTGTCATTGATCCCCTTAACTAGAATTTTGAATAAAACTGCTCATGGTTACCAAACTGCGCAAAAGAGTGCAAAGATATCTCACCTTTTATACATGGACGATCTAAAGTTGTATGCAAAATCAGAGAATGAACTGAACTCAGATCGTTGCTAAACACTGTGCACATATTCAGTCAAGATATACCAATGGATGGATTTTGGCTTAGACAAATGTGCAATTGCTGGAATAACAAGAGGAAAGTTTGAAGATATGAACGAAATCGAGCTGCTCTATGGTGAAATAATCAAGACAATAAAATTCGAGGATAGCTACAAATATTTGGGAATTTTAGAAGCGTCAGAAATTCTGCACAATACGATCAAAGAAAGAACTAGAGCAGAATACATAATACGACTAAGAAAACTCCTTAAGTCAATGCTTAATGGTAGAAATCTAGGCCCTACCTGTTCTGAGATATTCAGCAGGCATTGTTGAATATCTCAATGAGGCGGAATATTTAGACCGAAAAAATCGAAAATTAAAGACAATGCACGATGCCCTCAATCCTCGCAGTGACATTGACAGGCTCTATCTATCACGCAAAAAAGGAGGCAGAGGATTATTACAAGTAAAGCAAGTTATTGAAGAAGAAAAACGAAATTTGAATGATTATCTGCAGCAAACAACGGAAATTGTTCTAATTGAAGTAAGGAAAGAGGGTTTGTTTAAACTTATGGAGACAAAATTGGAATAAAAAACCAACCAAGTAAAAGTGAGAACTGAAAGATGGAAAAATAAGACATTGCATGGAAAATACTTTCAGAGCATAGAGGACAACGCTAACAGCAACTTGACCTGGCAATGGTTGAGAAATGGAGCAGTAAAGAAAGAAACAGAATCAGTAATTTTTGCAGGGAAAGAACAGGCCATTAAAACCAAAGTTATGAAAGCAAAAGTACAAAAATTTCAAGAAGACAGTAAATACAGATTAAGCAAAGAGAAGGATGAAATGGTAGACCACATTATAAGTGTGTGCAGCAAAATCGCATAAATTGAGTACCGTAAAAGGCACGATAATATAGCTAACATAATTCACTAGCATTTATGTAAAAAAAGTATGGGTTTGAAGAATCTAAAGACTATTGGAAGCATAAAGTTCACCAGAAAGTGGTTGAGAATGAAAAAGCTAAAATACTCTCGGATTTCAAAATCCAGACTGGCAAAAGCTTGGAATGTAATACACCCGATATTACAGTGGTTGAAAAAAGTGAAAACAAGGGTGTTACGTTTATCGAAGAAATATCAGTACCAGGAGAGAATTCCATATTATTCCAAATACTCAAAATGAGATAGATAGATAGATAAAGAGAGAGAGAGAGAGAGAGAGAGAGAGAAAGCCATAGATTTACTTATTGACCAACTGAACAAAGATTATACACTAGTACAGTATTTCAGAAAAATATCCCCCCCCACACAAAAAAAAGGAAGCAAAAAGCTGAAGTTATATTTCATGGAATTATCGCTCATGCTAATCAGTAATAATTAATGCAATCACTTATCTAAAAAAAAAAAAAGTCAAGATTAGTAGCTATCTTATCATTTATGCTTTAAACGGATATGATGTCCATAAAGTAACTGGAAACAAATAAAAATCTTAATGAAACAAAGTCTTCAGAATTATAATTTTAACGCGCAGGTTAACTATTAATTGAAATTCGTCAAAGTTCTAACTCCATACTTTCTAAATAATTGACGATCTAATCTGAACCTTCTCACGCTTTATTCATAAACATGATATCAGATTATTTCTATTATAACAGTTCACAAAATAACTCATAAATGAATAGTTAACAGTAACAGAAAAATTACTCACCGATTAATTTTTTGATGGCACTGAAAAACAGCACGTTCGGTTCACGTTTGACATCGCTGAAGAAATAATTCTGCACTCATTTCTAAGGTATTCTAAATGAAAATAATTGTATCAATTTTATTTTTCAGAATTATGCTTAAAATGTTTTTCCCTTTTGCACACCTTTTTAACGTATCATTCTTATCACCTCATGCACTTTGAATAACACTGGATTAATAAACGAAACAAATTTAGTTAATATCTCTTGATGACAGTTATTAAATCATCAAATGTACCGTCCCTCACACAAGTAAATTTAAAATTTTAAAATATTTACGTATTGAGATTATAAGTTTAATATTCGTTTAGACTTACCTCAATGTGATTAAAAGGACATATTTGAGCAACAGTTGGATTTCTTCACAATCGGTCTTGACACGGAATTCATTTCTTCACATGGTACCTCTTCTTATAATCCTCATGTTATAATCTTACAATCGGTCTTGACACGGAATTCATTTCTTCACATGGTACCTCTTCTTATAATCATCTAAGTATCCCTTCTCGTAATGCCTTCTTTAGTTCTTATTTAAAGACTTAACTAAGGCCTTAATTAAATTGTCCTTTTAATGTTGATTAAATTCAAAGGAATGAGAAAATCAAATTCTTCTAATTTTTTTTTAACCATTCCTAAAACTAAATACTTAGTGCAGTAACGCGCACGCACACACACACACACACACACACACACACACACACACACACACACACACACACACACACACACACACACACACACACACACACACACACACACACAAATATTCTAATATAATAGAAAAATATCATTGAAAAAATTAAAGGTTAACAAAATCTATTAATAAATGGAACTAAATTAGCCACATCGAAGCTTCATCACTCTTTGAGGAGATTATTATCAGGTTACTAATAGTATTTTTTAAAGTAAGGTACAATGGCTATATGAACAAAGAATTAACCAATATCTAGATAAAATAAAACAAAATGAAGAAATAGGATGAATTAATATAAAAACGATACTAAATGCAGCAGCAAATGAAAGCTTAGGAAAGACCAAAAAATTCAATAAAAGAAAAAAACTGAAGATCTGGGATGATACAATCAAAGAAATGATCAAAAAGAAAAAAGAAGCCTATCACAAATGGTTAAGCAGTAAAAGATTAGAAGATGAAATAGAATATAAAAGAATAAGAGCCATAGCTAAAAGAGCAGTCAGAAAAAGACATAGAGAATCATGGAATAAATTTGTTTCTAATTTAGAACATGATTTATATAAAATAAGACCCAATGTATATAAGATTTTGAAACACCTAAATGCAGATACCAAAGAAAACATAAAATTAAACACTGAATTGAAATTAGAAGAATTTCTAAATTACTACACAGAACTGTGGACAGACAAATATTTTAAAAAAGACAACTGGCAAACAATTAACGAAAATGAAAAGGAAATAACTGAAGAAGAATTAGAAATCAGCCTGAAAGAAACAAGAAACCGAAAATCACCTGGAGAAGATAAGCTAGGTTCAGAACTCTATAAATACGCAGTAACAAGATTCAAAGGAAGACTCTTATTATTTTTAAATAAACTTTACTCAACTGGTATCCCCCCAATAGAATGGAAAAAAGCAATTGTCATTCCTATCTTTAAGAAAGGTAATAGAGATGACCCTAAAAGCTATAGAGGTATCAGTATACTAAATTCATGTTACAAAATATACAGCAGAATCTTAAATAACAAACTACTGAAATATTCCGAAAACTTTATTCTAGAGGTACAAAATGGATTTAGAAAAGGACGATCATGTATAGACCCAGCCTTCTGCCTAAAATTAATAATAGAGAAAAGAAGAGATATATAATTTAGAAACACATATTGCATTTATTGACTTTGAAAAAGCATTTGACAAAGTTAAAAGAAACATATTATTTAACATATTAAAAGAAAGACAAATACCAAATAATATCCTAAAAGCTGTCACAAGTATATATGAAAATAATCAAATACAAATAAGATTAAATCATGAGCTATCATATACAAGAGAGATAAACCAAGGGGTCCCACAGGGATGTCCCCTCTCAGCAACTCTTTTTAATATCTACTTAAATGAAATAATAATAAAATGGAGTAAAAATTTACATCAAGGAATTAAACTTTCACCTACAGTTAACTTAAACACTCTTCTCTTTGCTGACGACCAAATAATAATTACAAATTCTGAAGATAACTTACAGAAAGCTATTTTAAATCTAAATGAGATATCCAAAGATTATGGTATGATAATATCAACGGAAAAATCAAAAGCTATGGCCTTTAAAGGACACGATCCAGCAAGAACTAAAATAGTATTAGATAACAAGATCTTAGAACAGGTGAATTCATTTAACTACCTACGAAAATGAAAAAGATATAAACATAAAAATTGCAAAATATTTAAAAATAACAGGTGTAATTAACTCTATATTTAAACCAAACCTAGTTCAAAAACAAACCAGAGACTAAAAATATACAATACACTAGCCCTACCAGTCTTAATGTATGGCAGCGAAATCTGGACAATAAAACAAAAAGACAAACAAAGATTAATAACAGCAGAAATGAAGTTTATGAGAAAAACTGCAAAGTATACCCTATTTGATCACAAAAGAAACGAAGATATTATGAAAGAATTAAACCAAGAACCAGTAATTGAAAAAATTAAAAAATATAAACATAGATGGATGGAACACGTTCAAAGAATGAAAACAGAAAGTTAACCAAAACAAGCCTTAAAGTACAAGCCATTAGGGAAAAGAAAACCAGGACGTCCTCTTAAACGATTCAACGATGACTTCTAAGGCCGGAACAGGCCATACTAGGCCTAAATCCTTGATACGTATGATGATGACTAATAGTAAGGAAATCTCGCATATGCTAAACATACTTTAGAAAAAAATTGAAGGTGTTAGTTACATATTTGCATTAAAGCTCAAGTCCACGTTTCAATATTGCATAACTAAAATGAAATTTTAGTTATGCAATATTGAAAAGTGGACTTGAGATTTAAAAATAAAATTTAATTGACAATTTTTGCGATTCTATACTTATAAATTTCTTCATATGTATGCAGTGGAAACTATTTAGATCGTCTAAAATCGGTAACTTGTCGTCAATATTAACTCTAAAAGTTCCCAGGATATAGGAGTTAACTGATCATGTTTAAGAAATAAAATATAAACTTTATCTACTTACCTTTTGAATTTATCATTTCACAGCTTAAAATTACACTTAGTTCATTCGTAGGTTCTTAAGTGAAAACGCCTATTATGCAAAACACAGGACATTAAACTGTCCCTAAAGGTGTTACAAGAATGGTCTTTTTTCCGATAATACTAACCCATCGTGTATTTCATATTCTTCAGATTCATTTACCTCTTTAATTATTAAAGAAAAAAAATCAAAATAAGCTTATTAAAAATCGTTCTTGAAGCTTGCAACATGATTTTCTACAGTTATAAGTTTACACGCGAATTACCATTCACTGCCATGTGATCCAGTCCACACCTGTAATAAAAGGCGTAGCCATCCAAATATCCCTTAAAAGAGAACACCTTGAATAGAAGTTTATTTGTTCAGCGGTAAATCTGTTCGCGTTAGTATTTCTGTGAGGTTTGTGTTGATAAAACTTTATCTGCAGTTTTCAGAAGTGTGTTGGTTGTGTGTTTGGTTTCTGTGGAGTGTTGAAGTGAGTGTTCGTAACACACGTTAGGTGCAACGAGACTTACGGTGTCCGTTTTGTTCTGTTGGGAAAGCGTATTATGTTGTCAGTGAGGAGTTCATTGTGGTTGTTAAGTTGTTCGTGTTCACGTTTCCGTGAGGTTTGCGTTGATCAAAACTTCATTTACGTTTGTAGAAATGTGTTGGTTGTAAGTTTGTTTCGTTCTGGATGTATTGAAGTGAGTGCTTCCATTGCACGCGTTAGGTGCAAGGAGTGTCATCGTGTCTGTGCGTGTTCTTCTTCTTCTGCAGAAAGCTTATTATGTTGGAGTGTTGTTCGGTGAAGGCTCTTGTTTGAGTTAAACATTATTCTAAAATTAGAAACAAAGATATTTTTTGATATCTGATGCCATATATCGTTTAATTTTAACCAAACATTTTAAAAGAGTAACATTCCAACTTGTATCTTATTTTTATATACATTTTTGAAATATATAAAATATTAATTTTCAATCTGACTAAAGAAATGTATTTGAAATTATCAAATTTCGATTAAGACGGAATTTTACCCTTTGATAAATGAAATAAAATTGAAGATGTGATACCATTTCTTTATTTCTTTATGCTATTCCCTCATAAAATAAAAACTGTATGTGGATAACACCAGATTCCACTAGTATATCAATATTTTAAATAAAGACTATTATAAATTAGAATTATATTGAGAAAGCCTACTTACCACTGGCATATTAAGAAACCTTACCTGAATTCCTGAGAATTTCTTGAAGATTTGTGTTTTCTTAAAATTCTTGCCGAGAAATTTTGGACAGTTCAGTTCACGTCTTCGCTGAAACAGAAATTAATATTCTCCTTAAAATCGTAAATTATAAATTACCTCTTCAGTAAAATTAGACATTATTTATAAATATAAATACAGACATAAATATAAATAAATCAGCTAACGCCTTTTATTCCCTTATAGGGTGTAGACGAGGTCTTTATACCATGTTTAGCTTTTGGTGACTGAGAGGGCAATTCAATCTCCACTGGTAGCCAATCTGAAATTGCTGGCCCTTGTCTATCACTAATTATAAGCGGCTAGTGATAGAGAGACCAGCAAACAAGTGCTGCCATCTCTTGGTGCCTAACCCTAACAGGATATGTTGCTGTCTGAAATAATATCAGTATTACGGTCGATTTTCTTGAGTTTACTCGACCAAAACCCGAGTTTCATGGATAAAAAAAAAAACAGCTTTCCTGTACCACAGGTCGACTAACTCGGGAACAGTAGAAAATAGGTTTAGAAAAAGTTCATTCACTTGACGAATAGATTTAAACCTAAGTCTAACTTGAAGCAACAAAGCACAGAATACGCAATTGCCACTTCCACTGAGTTAACATATAAGTGTTGAAGAATAAGTTAAAGTTTATATATAAGTGTTATTTATTTAAGTATTTCTATATTTATATAAGCATTTTATATAAATATATATGTTCTAGGTGATTTATATATTTTTATTTATTGATTTCCATATATCATATATTTATATTAGTATTAATTATTAATGATATACTAATTCTACAAAAATTAGAAAAAAGTAAATGTTTAACACAATACTAGAAAAAAAAATTTTTTTCTACTATAATTTTATTGAAATTCTAGAAAAAAATGGAATAAATAAATAAATCTGTTACTTGCATATTTTTAAATATCTTACAAATATATCACTGCACTAATCAAATGCATAGCATTGACACAAATTATTATTATTATTATTATTATTATTATTATTTAGTAATGCATGTCAAATCATACACACGCATTCAGTGCTGAACATGTGGGGGGGGGGGGCGGATGAGAGAGAGAGAGAGAGAGAGAGAGAGTAATAATTTGCAGTAGTGTTGTAAATATCAAATTTATCAAGTATCAGTTTGCTTCCGCCACACGCTGAATGCAAACTTCAAACCAATCTATGACGCCAACCAGTGTCATCTTTATATAAGCTTAAGAAAAGTTGCGAGGATGCAAGCCGATGTATTACCCATCAACTGGGATAAATATAAAGAAATAAAATCCATTTATTACAACTGCAACATTTAAAGGCATTAAAATAAATAAATGTACACTTTAATCAATTTTTTTTAAATGAATGCGACAATGTTTATTTAGGTGTATTATAAATAAATTATTATTATTACTATTTTATCTTAAGAAAAGAACTCAAGATAATTTTCGTTTCAGTTATGCTTAGACAAATATTTAGCTGTTAAAATCTTCATAATAAAATACTTCAGAATGTAATATTTACTCTTAGTTTAATTATTAATTAAAAGTCATCCAATTTTGAATGAACTCCATTCTTTCTAAATTACCTGAACACACGATCACAATTTATTCATAAACATAACATCAGATGCCTTCTTTCATTATATTCCATACATTAACTCTTATAGGAAATAGTTAATAGGAGAAGCAATTACTCACCCCATTAATATTCCGACGAGACAGAAACACAACATATTAAGTTGACATCGGATATTTTTACAGAGAAACGCAGTCCTCACCAACAATAGCTCCAATATGTCACTAAAAAAAACCCATAAACATCTGTTTATTGTTGATAACAATGGACAGCAAGTTGTTGGAAGTTATTCGAACCTAACAATGAATTATTCTAATTATTCACAGACTCGTGTATGTTTCATTTATATTAATAACTGGTCGAAATTATAAAAATAAATTGAAACGTTCCACATACATTTATGTAAATTGCGTTAATTATAAATAAGAAATTAGGTTTGTCGCCAGTTTTAAGAAAAAATACCATTTTTAAAGGCAACTGCAATAATTTTTTATTTGTCTATTATTTATATAATTATATCGCTTTGAAGATTTATATTAATAATAGTTCGGATTAAATTATTTTCACCTTTATATTTTCAATATCCATGTCACTGTTTCTAATTTTATGAATAGACAACATATTTGCTTGTACTGTGTGTGTGTGTGTGTGTGTGTGTGTGTGTGATGCATCCATCCATATTACCGTAAAGACAGCGTAACCATACACTCTATAGAGCTTCATCTCTTTTTTTTTTCTCTTTCTTTCAGAAATGCGTATTGTGAAGATAATAAACCGAAATATTAAGCACTAAACTTACGGGAATTAAGCAGTGTCTACTACCTTCAAATTGATATCAACTGATCAGAAAAGGATTGAAAATTCACTTTGTGGTGATTCAGTACCAAAGCATTTTGTTTAGGAAATAAATTTTGAACACTAAACTTACAGAAAATCAGCAGAGTCTAATACTGATTTCGACTCGGAAAGAAAATTTTGAAGCACCTTCTTTACTGTGGGCAAATAGTAAACGTCAAAAAAACTAAGAAAGCAGGAGTAAAATAAATAAAGAAAGAAATAAAGTAAAATTAATAAACATATAAAGAAACTTAGCTTCTTATTAACTTAAAAAAGGGAGCGAATTGAGTTGGATGAATCGTATGATTTTTCACTTCAAATTAGTGTCGTTTTTTGAATGTTTTTCTTCTTCTTTTTTTTTTCCTCCCCAAATTTCATCCTGTTAGCTGCAAATATTTTCTAACGCACTTCTCTCAACAAAGAATCAAACAAAACTCAGAAAAGTAAAATCATATGTATCTAGTTTTTTTTTTTTTTTTTTTTTTTTTTTTTTTTGTTCTAAAATTCTGGTTACAGCAAACTGGTGTCTACATCGAGATAGCAGGATGAAAAACTGAGTTTTCGGAAAGAAAAACCTGCCATCTTCAAATCGGCTATCTAAAATTCAATTTTAAACAAATCTACAGAAATATACTTCTCGTCATGATAAGAATTAAAGACGTTTTTTCCAATCGATGGGAGCAAAACGACGATTGTTATTCGCAGAGCTTTTAAAACGCATCGAAATATGATTTTGAGAAATAGGTTAAGAGTGACGTTATCTACACTCGGGAAAAGTCTTCTGAATTCAGCGATGGCGAGTTTTCTGTCTGTAAATCTCGCTGGGAGCTGTAATAAGAGGAAATGGAATTCTTCATTATTAAACCAGATCTTCAGAAGGAATTTTACTATTTGGAAGAACGCTAGCAATGAATAATGAGTGTTGCTGTGTCCTCTCCCCACCTCTTAATAGAAAAACATGTGCTGCTGTGGTGAGTCTCACTCCATCGTCCTTATACTCATATTGATACAACTATCATTAAAACTCATGCCGATAAAACAATCATTCTCTAGTTTTATCGGTATTAGTTTGCGTGTGTATGCGCAAATGCAAGCTGTTGCTACAAAACTTCAGTTCAAGAACATTATAGCAGGAAAAGTAAACAAAAATGTTGTTTTTATTTAATTAAACACAGTTCTTTGATATTTGGAATATTATCAAGTCATAAAGTCTCTGCACGTTCACATGATTTATTATTTTAGAATACTTTCTATAAAAAAATGGAATAACTTGATATTTACCTAAAATCTCAGATAATAATAATAATAATAATAATAATTGGCCAACAAAACAATTGCTGAAATTACAGAACAACTAACACAAAGAATTTTCTGTACAAATGCACAGACAATTAAAAGATATGAAGCAAGAATAAACCAATATGTACAAAATATCCAATTTCGACAGAACCAACGTCAGTTCTTTCAGTCTCTCCAGAGAAACACAAATGCAAACTATCATTCACCAGAAAAAGAACAAACACTCAAATTTGGAAGACAATCTGGGATAACCCTATTGAACACACTAAAGATGCCTAATGAATTAAGGAAATAGAATTAAAAATGAAACAAAAATAAAATAAAATAAAAATAAATAAAATGCCCCAGCCGATTGATGAGCGGGCGGGGAGCCAGAATTGCTTCCCCCGTCAGCGATGTGTCAAGTCCGAATTCAGCTGATATGTAGAAAAGCCGTGGTAAATCTGGAAAGTAATCTAGGAATTGAAGGTGCTGTAGGGAAAGAAATGAAGGCTTAGTGCGTCCCCAACTACTGGTAATGCAGACTCTTATTTGTTATGTAAAATTGTGTAGGGGACAATAATTAGATATTGATAAAATCTTCAACTCGGGACTGAACCCTCATTGAGAGAACTTTAGGAATTATTCTGATGAAACTTAGGAACTCTATACTTTAATTGGAATAATAGTGTGAAGATAATTGTGAATGTATGTGAATTATAGAAACAATATCCTTTAATGGTGTCATATATAGATGAGAGTTACATCTTTCTTAGAATTAATGGTGTGAAATTATGATCTAATATGTTAAAGGAGACTTAGCAATCATAAGTGAAACTACTCACTTCCCAATATTATCAAGATTAATTTTATGTCAGTAATAATTTCTTATAACATGTATTATGTCTATTCAGTGAATTGAACATTAATTTCTTTTGAAATGAATATGAAGACTTGCCTGATTTTCATTTTACTGAACCGTTCATAAAAGTTCGAACCAAGGCAGTAGGAAAGTTTAACAATCATGAAATAGGGGGCTACGACTGCGAGATAAATCCTAACAGTGATATTAATTGAGAATACTCTGCAAAGTGTTTAATTACGAATTATGAGACAGTGTACTGATCTAGACTTTGGTTCCATGAATAAATATTCATCAAGTACATTTTAGGGTGGCGCAGTATAAATATAAATTTTCCCTAAAATTAAAAAGGAACCAGTACCAGAATTGAAACAAAGGAACTGGCGCCAATTGACGGCATTTCCTTTGTCTTCATAGCCCACGTGCACATCTTGTAAAATTGCTAATCGGCCTAGATTGAAAGTTAAGACATGACTCACTGATGTTAGATTAAGAAGTTACTAAAGGGGACAAGTCAGAACAGAAGATATATATATTAATACAAATATTAAATTAAAATTGGAACCCAAGTTTACCAACAGTATTGGAAAACGAAACAGAAAACATTCTCTGGGACTTTAGAATACAAACTGATCGGCATTTGGAATACAATAGACCTGACATCACAATTATCGAACATCGACAGGGTTGGATTATCGACATTGCAGTACCCAGTGATAACAACATCAACAACAAAGAACTGGAAAAAATTACTAAATATCGAGATCTGGCAATCGAAGTTGGCCGACTGTGGCTTAAACACACCAAAGTTATTTCAATAGTTATCGGTGCACTTGGCGCAATTTCAAAGAAGCTATCCAACTATTACAGCAATTAAACATCAACGAATGACCCCATATGACTTACAAAAAACAACATTACTTGGAACAGTCCATATTTTACGACGCTATCTGACGGACTATTCTTAGATTCTTGGGTAGAATCTGAATTGTTCTGATCACCAGTGAAAGTTTTATTTATATGATATCTTGTTTTGACTGTGTATTAATTATGTGAATAAAATAATAATACTAATTAATTAGAATATTTTAGTTTTTAAAAATATTTTTTCAGATTTCAAAATTATAACAGATACCTTTTTTTTTCTTTATATATTACTATTATTACAACTTCTAGCTTATAATAACAAACCATGTTTTGTATTATCATTTAAGTCGGGATATTTGCAACAAATCTTTCGTTAGTCACAAAAGACTCATCACGTACACTTCCATGAGGTTACGTAAACTAAAGTCGATATATATAACAAGGAGATTACGAATCACAGTTCAAAGAGACAGATTGATTAGCAGATATTTATATTTCCTATATGGTGCTGCAAATTGCATTTCTTAGTGAATATTTACACGCTCAAAATCAATATATTACATGAAACTTCTCAAGTTTAATTTAATACAAATATTTGCATCTCAAACGTCCTTATGTTTTTTTTTCTGAGGAAACACCTCAACATTTGATAGACCTTGAGATATACGTAACCACAGATCATCAAAAATGTTTAAGATTTATTGAATCTTAGTGACAAATATATGTAGATATAACTGCCATTGTGTATATGTATATAGGAAATACCCAGAACTTAAGAATTATAAGATGTTCGTGATAAATGTAGGCAGATATATTTATCTTTATGTTTACTTATATAGAGTCATAGATAATACAGTTTATGTATTTTGCGGTCGTTTTGAAAAATATGGACCGTTTTTATTATTATGTATATTTATGTAGAAATCGTAGGATAGACAAGAATAAAAATCATGTTCTTCAAGATAAATATTATTATGAAGTTCTATGCATTCTTCGACAGAGCATCACAAATGCAGTCGCCATTTGTGACGTCATCATTTGCCATAAATAGCAATAAATAGATTTATGTAGATTTGTTGATCATTATGTATGTTTGTCGGCGCCTTGGAAAATACGCAAGTGTAGAGAATTTGTAAGCTATTCTTGATATATTTATTGTGAGAGTTTTGCAGTCGTGGTTGTTCAGGTCTTAATTATAAACGAATTTATGATTTCTATGTATTAATGGAATGTGCAGTTTACAATCTGCTGACGATACCTATAATGTATGTATTTGTACCTATGTAGATATGTTAGCTGATCTATCTATCTCTCCCTTCCATCTGATTCAAACGGGTTGGGTCTGCTTCTAATGAGGAGTCACTGCGAAATAATGCAACCGGCACGCCACTCCTCTGCTGCATCCCAAATGAAGGTATATGACTGTAGTCCGTGTGTGTTCACGGGGCCGGTTTGATTGCGGGATAAAAAAAAAAAAAAAAACAGCTAAACTGGAGGAAAATCCCTACTGCCCGCACCCATGACCGGCTAACTTGTCTATGGTAGATCCTTGTGCTCCTCACGTCTCCGACGAGAATCGAACCTAGGACACTCCGCCCCCTAGGCATATGGTTGTGAATCGCAAAGCCCACTGCGGTAACCGCGCCGACTGTTACGTGATACATCGTGCATAATTTCTCTACGCATAAATATTGATCTGTCATTTTCAAAGGGTAATGTATATAATCACTGCATTGAATGTACATACTCATGTGAAAATTTAATACAGTAAATCAAATAACACTGAAATGACAATTACAAAGGATAGTGAGAGAGATTCGGTTTTTTTTTTTTAATCTAATGTGAGAGTTAATATTATTACCAGTGTTCAGGTGAAAACTGGCTTGTTAGCATGTGGGAGATTCCGATTATACAAAATTACTTTTTTCTTTACTAAATAAGCAGTTAGTCTGGAGTTCTAAAGAAGAGAAGAGAACTAACTTAAAAACCTCATAGCATCGATCCTCATTCTACACACCTTTTTCGACGTGGGGAGGTAATTCAGTGGTAGAGCATTCGCTTCGCACTTGAAATGTCTCATGTTCGATACCCGACATCTTCAATTTGTATTATTTTTGCAATTCAACTGTGAAAAGTGTGTCAATTTGTTTTGTACAGCAATGCAAATAAAAAGGAATCTCTTCCTGAATAGAGATTTGGGTATTGTCAAAGGGAAAATAAAAAGAAAAAGGTATTTTCTTTGTGGAAAATAAAGCATAAATATAGTCGCTTAGACGATAGAAATCTCGTTCCTGACAGACTGTCTTAGGACCACAATTACGCCTCTCAGACAAGCACAGTGGGTTATTTTTCCACTGATTAAACCCCCGGGATATCACCTTTTGCGAAATCTGTCAGCTCCGGTTTTCAAAATCGTGGCTGCAACCAAACAAGCACCCACAATAAGTCCTTTATCGAACTCCGAAAGATTCTTCGTTTTTTCCCGATTGTGATCAACACTATTGAAGATGACTGACCAGCAACATTCCTAGAACACGTGGTGACTTAATTAAATATTATATAAATATAATATAATAAAAAATTAAAGGAAAATATACGAAGCATGAACAGTGTACAACCAATTGAGAAAATTAATTATTTAGTTATTCTTTAGCAAATGAAGTGTGCCATGAGAAACAAAATGATTTATATAATAGAAATCAGGGACGGCTCGTGCATAGGCACTGCGGAACTGCAGCACCCCAATTTTTCTCGATAAATAAATTAATATTTATTACTTTATTCATATTTGCTTGTAATATTTAATTTTATCATCAACAATCCTATACAATTCTCTTATTTTGTATAAAAAATAATAAAAATCCGTCTTGTAGCACTTAGGAGGGCGAAGGACGCTAACAACATTGTGATTACCACAGTATCATATTGCTACGCGCGCAAGCATATGCACGTCATAGTGAGATGCAAGCTGTTAACGTAATGTAGCACTGTCCGCCGCGCAGTTCCACTACTGTTTATATGCAGTTTGCGCCAGTAGTAGAGTGTTCGTAGTGCTTATCGTGTTTACTCCGTCTCTTTTAATATTTGGACATTACAATTAGAGACATAACATTTGTCATAGTTTTTATTTTAGAACATTATTGGGGTTATGATAATGGATTTTATTTTTTTAAGTAATTTTGAATTATACCAAACTGTATAATATTATCGATAGTAACTGCGGAAAGTTAACGTGATGGTCACGGAATGGAAGAACTAAAAATATGCTAGACACGATAAACAGAAGCAAAGTTGGATCGCATCAGTTCAGCAGTATCGAACATCTCAAGGAGCAGTCATGGAATCGGATCATAGCTTAGTGACAGCCACTATGGCTGAGATTCAAGCGACAAGTGAAGGCACCATTTCAAATTCAGAGAGAAATGAGGAAACTGAGCGAGGAAATTACAGGAAAGGTGTATAGGAAAGTGTTCGAGGAAGAACTGAAATCCATTACGGAAAAGGACTTGGGGGATAGAAACAACAAATTGGTGTCTGCAATCAGCAAAGCAGTCGAAACAAAAGATCCCAGAGAGACAGAAAAGCCACCAATGAAGAGACGTGTTAATTGAAACTTATAAATTATAATATGGCACAACAGAAGATACCGAAGATAAGTCAAGAAAAATAGCATTAAATATTAGGAGAGAGAGAGAGAGAGGAAGATGCTGAGGACCAAAAGAAGTTAAATAATCAATTTAGGGAAATGTCCCACCTAGAGGGAGAAACATGTATACTAAGCAGTTAGGTTGTAAAGGCAGTTCTGAAAAATGATAAATGCCAACATGGTGGCAAGGTGACCTTAGACGAATTATATTAGTTATCTAACATGGAATAGGACAAAGTAAAATGACTAAAAGAGTGGATAAGATCAATCGTGACACCATTTCACAAAAAAAAATAGCAGGAAAATTGACTGCAAAACTACAGAATAATGGCTATCATGAGTTGAAAAAGTATTCATAATGATATTAAAGGAAAGAATAAGGAAAGCAATGGAAGAACGTCTGGAAGATGAGCAAACAGGATTTAGAAAGGAGAGAAATACTTTGAACCAAAAAAGAAGAATCGTTTTGGAGAAAGTTCTACGTAAACATATAAATGTTTTACCGGATTTGTTGACTTTTAGAAAGCATTGGACAGTATAGATCGGAAGGAGACAAGGACTGGACTCGAATCGTACGGAGCGGACTGGAACCTGATATTCTCTTGCAGAACATCAACGACAATGCAGAGGCTGATGGGAGAAACTGTGGGAAAATAGGAAGATGGTTCCAGACAAGAGGAAGCACGAGAGAAGGACACGAAATATCCCCCAAGTATCTTTATCAGGAATTTCAGTTCAGAGTAAGAAAATAAAAATTTTACGCTTTGCACACGATATAGACATTATTGAAGAGGATGAAGAGGAACCTACAAAAAAGTGATGAAGTTAAGTGAAGAAGGAAAGAGATATTGGCTGTCAATTAACGTCGATGAGACAAAAAACAATGTTCGGAGAGTAGAGGATGGAAAACAAATAAAGGTCAATGGACAAAAGATGGAAGAGGAAAGAAACTTCACATACCTAGGGAGCAATATGACGCACGATTTAGACTTAAAAAGATATGAGGTCTCGCATAGCAAAAGCGAAAGTAAACCTATGATCAAAGGAAAAGATATAGAAAAGTAAATCAGTGAGCCTTCCCAATAAGCTGAGACTGCTGGAAATATACGTACTCACAAGCACCCTCTACTTATATGAGACATTGTAATGCATCACTATGCATTACATTGTGATGTCCTACATTAACTGAGCAATTTACCTCAGCAAAAAATATAATAATAATAATAATAATATTATTATTATTATTATATTTTTTGTTTTTTTACAATGGCAAAGTTTATTATTCTCATCACAAATTATTTACAAATATATAACTGAAGTATTACTATCATATTTTCTGTTTACTACAATTATTCATTACACAATGTTAAGTAATAATGTTAGATAATTATTACTACTGGGATGTAATGTCTCAACTGCATCCTCGAAGCTTTGTAATTAGCTTATCTGAGGATGACACTGGTTATATATATATATTATTGATTTGATTGCTGTGTTCGAAGTAGGCAGGTGTTTGGGAGGTCAAATGAATGATCTGAAAGGTATGATCAAAGTGAAATTGCTCATATATCCTGTGTCATTGCACCTGTCCTGATAGTTAACGTTGTTTTTTTATTGTAGGCTTCTTTTTGAGCTAATTAGGAGGATTTTGTTTTTCACAGTGGCAGCCTGTCTATGTCTTCTGAGCTTTTAATTTGTATCGACTTTGAAGTTCGTGACTTCCTTATGAATATCTTGGCATCTCTGGTTCACAAAAATTGGTAATTTGTTTCTATTTTTTGCTTTCCTTGCTTGGTACAACAGATTCTAGTTGAATGGCATTAAATATTCGGATAGGAAGATTGGTGTATTGTCTTGCTGAGCGTTCAAGTCCTTGGCAACTGTTTTTTTCTGCTTGCTGGCTTTTATGAGATTGTCTCTTGTGATCTTGCTTGTAAGACGAATTATGACTGGTGCCGGTCGTGACAAGCCTTAGTTTTTGCTCTTCCTATGAATTCGATTTACGGTCTGAATGTCGTTAAGCTGCAGGGGGATATCAATTGCATGGCCTAATTTTAAAATCACGTCTCTGAGATTATATGTAGGTGCCGTTTCAGGAAGACCGATTATGACAACATCTTCTTTATGTTGTTGCTGATTTAATTGTTCGTATTGTAGTTTTAGAGAATGAAGTTCTTGACGGAGTTCGGATGTCTCTTTCATCAAATTGTGTTGCCTGTCATTTAGTTCGTTAATGCTCATTTTAATGTCTTTCACCGTTTGCTACACTTCTATCACTGCTTAATTATTATGTTTTACCAAATCTTCATAATCGCTAGATTATTTTGTTATTTGTTCGTACTGTTTATTAAAGAGTTCTTGCACAAGGTCTATTGAGCTGGCTTTTATGGTCTCCAGACCGTTTTCTATTAGTATATTTAAAGGGTTAAAATTATAGGACTGATCTGCATTTTTTTGTCTGTTCAGTTCGTCATCTGATTTTGCCTCCGGTATAATCGGCTGCGTCGTAGATTGGTGCTTTAAGTGCGTTTCTTTGTTCTTCCTACAGAGTAAGCAATTCCATTCCTCGCGTGTTACATCGGATTTATATTTATGTTGCCCGGTTGTTTCTGAAAAGCCTGCAAATTTTAAGTGTGTAATCCTACTGCATTTCGTACAAGTTATATTATTTCTGTCGGACGATAAATCCTCCACGCATTTGATAAACTTCATGACTCACCTTTTTTCCCTTGGGTAGATATGTCATGATTGAAAAGATGGCGACGTCCTTTGGTCTTCGCTCGTTGTTGACCACGGTCCTGTCTGTTCACTTTTCAACACTTCAAAATTTGGTTTCTTCTTAGCCGATCTTGTTGAATTTTATATCACTGTCTTTGGCGTGATAAGTAGGGTTACTTGGGAACACTCTCAACTTAAAACAGCAGTTGGAACCACTTTAATACTATAAAAAACTAGAGCAGTGATACCACCGTGTGCCTGTTAATATGCCTACACAGCCACCTCTATTCTTATTTATTTATTAGAATATTATACTATTATTATTATATTAAATTATATAATGATAATAAAAATAATAATAATAATAATAATAATAATAATAATATTAATATTTTTTAAACATTTTATTATTCCTCAGATAAATTTTATATATTATATGAAGACAATTATGCATAACAAATACTTTCTCGTACATAAAGTTTTTTTAAAATAATAATAATAACAATAACTGTTTACAACACATATTATTATAATATTCATAATGATGATTATTACAGGTGTTTCTTTGCAATTTTACACTATATATACAATATCAATGGATATAATCACTCTATATTGCATACTTTTGTTACAGTTATTACATACATTACATACATTTGATTACATATGATACATTACTTACATTTGTTCACATATGATACATTGCTTACGTTTGTTTACATATGACAATTACATTACATACATATAATGCATATAATACATATAATACATAAATTACATATAATACATACATTACATATAATACATACATTACATACTTTGGTTTACATGTGATACGTAAATTACATGCACTTGGTTACATGTGATACATCTTGCGTAAAAACTAATTTCTCTGCTTTCATCCTCGAAGCTTATATGTAAGCTTATATGAGGATGACACCAGTTGGTTATTATTTATTGTTTTTTCTTTTTTTTTCTGTGTTGGGAGCTACGAAATCTATGATTGAGAAATTCGCACGCACGCCCGCACACACACAATAACTTGGAATGTATTGATGCGTCGCTGAACTGGAAGCCTGAACAAATATATTGTGTTTCATTAAGTTTGGATGGTATTTTCGGTGTGTGATTCTTGTTCGTAGTATGTCTTTAGAGCTCTTTTCAGGCTATTGTAGTTTGTAAGGTTTCTGTATTCAAAAGGTAATTTGTTTATCATGTCTGGGATGTAGAAGTTTCGCGTGGCCTTTCCGTAGTGATTATTGTATTTATATGTGATATAATTAGTAGTCTGAGGTCTTGTTATACGGTATGTATTTCTGATTCTCCTGAAGTTGGCATCGAAATAATATTTTAGCAAAGCTGCATAGTGACATAAATGTTTTGCTGTCAGTATTTTGTGTTCTGACATTACAATGTTTATAAGGTCGTGATTTTCTCTTTGTTCCCAAAAGATCAGTTTTATCATTTTGTACTGTAGCGATATTAATCTATTTAATTTGTAGGGTGCACAGAACGGATACGTTGTTATAGCGTATCTTAGTATATTTTGGCATAGTGCTTTGTATATTAGTGTTTTTAGGCGTATGGGAACTATGTTTTTTAACTTGTAGAGTTTGCCACTTATTGTTCGGAGTTTGTTGTGTAGACGGTTTATGTTGCTATTCTAGTTTATATCTGCATCGAAGTAAATTCCAAGGTATCGTATTGTTTCAACCTGAGTGATTGTAGTGGTTTTGCTGTTCTGTGTGTTTTTCAAGTTGGAAAGTGGATGTTGGATGGTTATATATTTGTTATCAATTGGTCGAGTCAATGGATTTCTGAATATCATTAATTTTGTCTTTTCCGAGTTTAGGTGTATGGAGGTTTTCGTGAGCGAGTCTATGATCAGATTTATGTCATGTTGCATATTTGTTTGGGCTATGCTTGCGTTATTATGGATGGATATTATTGCTGCGTATTGGAATATCTTACCTTTGAGTTGTAACTGATTAATATCGTGTGTGTAAATGTTGAATAGAGTTGGGGAAAATACAGCTCCCTGTGGTACTCCATAGGTTACTGGTAGCTAGCTGCTTCGGCTTAACCAGATACGTGTAATATGCTTTCTATTTTGAAGTTAGCTTGTAAACCACCTGTGAAGAGACCCGTCTATTCCAACAAGCCTCAGCTTTTCTAACAAGGTTTGATGTGTAAGTGTATCGAATGCTTTAGTTAGATCAATAAAGACTACAATTGCAATTTTGTTTTTGTCTAAGGCGGTATTAATTACGTCTGTAAAGTCTTCCAAGAGAGATGCTGTTCCCTTATTTTTCTGAAAACCATATTGTGTTTTGAGGATAATATGAATGATCTCAGTGTATGCTGTGAGTTTCCTCAGTATGATTCGCTCCATAATTTGATTGATAACTGGTAATGTTGCTATGGGTCTGTAATTGCTGATTGAATTTCTTTTCCCATGTTTCTATATGGGTGTGATTATGGCGGTCTTTAGCATACTTGTAATCTGTCCTGTTTTAAATATTTTATTTATTAATTTTATTAGGATAGGACTTAAACTAGTTGCATGTTGCTTTATATCTTTAGGTCTGATATCATCAATTCCTGGGCCTTTGTTTGGTTTGATTTGATGTATTGCAGAGAGAAGTTCTGCTTCTTTTATGGTTGAGAACCATAATGTCTGTTTTGATTGTCGTTCAAGTGGAAGGTCTCGTTTTGTGATTGGGGGAATATTTCTGTGCAGTTCTTGGATGGAGTCTACAAAGTATTGGTTAAAGTCATTTGCTAGTTGTTGGATAGGTTTTGCATCTTTCATGAAGCTGTGTTTTATGGTTTCGGAGGCGGTGCTGTTGGGAACAAACTCTAGCATCTCATTGATCAGATGCCAGGTTTGTTTCATGTTGTTTTGTGAAGAGGTTAGTTTGTCTCTGTAGTAGCTTCTTTTTGCATTTCTGATTTGTGTTGTAAGGCGATTCCTTGTTATCTTATATTCAGTTTTTAAAGCTGTGTTATTTGGATATTGCTTTAATTCTTTCCATAAAGCGTCCTTTCTGTGTATTTCTAGGATTAAGGTTTGTAAGGATTTTGTGTTGTTTTTCAACGAATTCTGACTTAGCTTTCTTATATATTTCCTCCAGTGCGAGTTTAATGTTGTTGATAGGATATCTGCTGAATCTGATGCCAGGTGATCCCAGTCTGTTTTTCTTATTTCGTGGTTGACTATTTCTTCGTCTATTATTTTTTTCTGTCGTTTTTCTTCTGTGGGACATTGCATGGATATTGTCTTGGTGTGCAGGTTTAGAGCGGTGAAGTAATGGTCTGCTACTTTGCACTTTATGAGTGATGCAGTGTAACTGTTTGGTGGTGCTCGGACGTTTATGTGATCTAGACAGGAGGCAGTGATAGTATTTCCGAATATTTCTTCTCTAGTACATGATGTTATTGTTGGTATTAAATTATACATGGATAGCGTGTCTAGGTATTGTACAGTGTTGTTCTGGTTTCGTTTGCAATATTTATGTTTATGTCACCAATTATCATTAGGTATTCGGTTGAGCATATTTCCTGACTTGAAAGCCAACAATTGAGTTCTATCATGTAAATAGCATTTAGTATTATGGGATGCGGTCTATTGGTGGTATTAGTGATTTCGAGGCAAAGGGTTTCAGCATGCACAAACTAATAGGCCGTTTCTTTTGCTATTAATTTTTGTTTGATAAATATTAATATTCCACCCTCTCTTTTTGTTTGGCGGCAAGATATATGTTGTTGGAAGCCTGGAATTTGGAAAGCAGTCGCTTCGTCATTAGTTATGGATACTTCTGTAAGAATCAATATATATCAATATATAATTATTATAATATAATAATTATAATTATTATAATAATTATAATTATTATAATAATTATAATTATTATAATAATTATAATTATATTTTTTTTATTGTTCTTTCAAATATTTACTTATGTACAATGATCATCTATTCAGTATATTATTTGACAAGGTTCAGCATTTTGTGTTACATAGAATGAGATTTAAATAGTAATGATGATAACAGTTTTTTTTTTAAATAACAATCATAATAATAATTTACAATTATATTGTTAAGAGTTACATAAGTTGTACAATATTACATGTTGTAGTTTACTATTTTTTTTTCCAAGTTTGAAAAGGTGTGATTATACAACAGTATTTACACATATGCAATCTAAATATTATATTTCCTTATTCTCACAAAGATACAGTGTAATCTCATGATTTACATTTAAAGAATTTTTTTTATACACATTGCATACATTTGTTACAGTTATTATATACATTGTATACATTTGTTTACATATGGCACATTACTTACATTTGTTTACATGTGATATTTACATTACGTATATTAGTTTACATATAAAACATACATTACATACATTGATTTTCATGTGATACGTACTTTACATGCATTTGGTTACATATGATACATCTTGGATGAGAACTAATTTCTTTGCTTTCATCCTCGAAACTTATATGTAAGCTAATCTGAGTATGACACCAGTTGGTTATTATGTATTTTTTTTTTTTTAGCTGTGTTGGGAGGCTACGAAATCTATGATTGAGAAGTTCGCGCGCGCACTCCCCCCCCCACAATAACTTTGAATGTATTGATGCGTCGCTGAACTGGAAGCCTGAACGAATATATTGTGTTTCATTATGTTTGTATGGTATTTTGGGTGCGTGTTTCTTGTTCATAGTAGTAGTTTGTTAGTTTGTACTTTGTAGGCTATTGTAGTTTGTTAGATTTCTGTATTCAAAAGGTAATTTGTTTATCATGTCTGGGATGTAGAAGTTTCGCGTGGCCTTTCCGTAGTGATTATTGTATTTATATGTGATATAATTAGTAGTCTGAGGTCTTGTTATACGGTATGTATTTCTAACTGTCCTGTAGTTGGCATCGAAATAATGTTTTAGCAAAACTGCGTAGTGGCATAAATATTTGGCTGTCAGTATTTTGTGTTCAGAGATTGCAATGTTTATAAGGTCGTGATTTTCTCTTTTCTTACTAAAATATCAGTTTTTTCATTTTGTACTGTAGCGACATTAATCTATTTAATTTGCAGGGTGCACAGAAAGAATATAAATAATAATAATAATAATAATAATAATAATAATAATAATAATAATAATAATAATAGCAATAAGATTTAGCTCAAAACATGACTAAAGTAAATTCCACTACTTGTTTCTAGCCATGAATAAGCTTGTTCACATGGTTAATAAAAGATAATAAAATTTCTAAAGAACATCTAATTACATAGTTAATAAATTATTTGGCGACTATAATGATCTCTATAATATATATTATATTTATGTAGACTTTCAAAATTAAAATTTAATAAAGTTAGCTTTCTAAATATACTATTATTTTTATAACATAAACTCTATTAATATTTGAAAGATAAATGAATTTTATATAACTTGTAAATTAACTACAAGGTGAAATGTGGGCAAAATAGATATGTATTTTCCGTATGGGCTCGTATGATGTATGTATTATTATGTTAAACAAATAATGGACGGAGTTCTGATTAATATAAGTAATAATTTTTTAAATTATTACTTATATTATTATGTATTTACTTATGTTTACTTATATCATTATTATCATTATATATATATATATATATATATAATATAATGATATAAATATATAATATAATATAATATAATATATATTATATTATATTATATATTATATTATATATAATATAAATATATATATATACAGGGTGTTCGGGATAAATTTGACAGTTTCGTAAGGAAAAAGAAAATCTTCTTTGTATCTATTAAATTTAATGAATTGACAAAAAAACATTACAGGCAGAGTTAATTACAATACTATCAACAAGATTTACTCAAAATAACCACCATTAGCATCGATCACAGCTTCAATTCTGCTTCGGAACCTCGAACAAGCTGATGCTACAGTCTCCCTGGGAAGGGCCGCAAAAACTGTTTTAATTTTATCCATTAACTGGGCTTTTGTATTACTGGAAGTGCGATTGGTGTCTTTTTCAACTGCGCCCCATACAAAATAATCCATGGGGTTAAGGTCTGGGGAGTTTGGAGGCCAAACATTTGGACTGGTGAAGTCGTAGAAATTTTCAGACAACCATTTTTGACTTTTCCCAGAGGTGTGGCAAGGGGCCGAATCCTGCTGCCATACATACGGCCTACCATTGGCTACCCTTGTTATCCAGGGCTTGACTACAGTTAGCAACTCCACGAACAAAGCCCGAATTCCAATGCCAGGGCTCTTCAACACCTGTTCCTGCAGATTTGCGAGGAATTCTGCTGTACGAACGCAATCAGATCGTCTGCTAGGGATCTTTCTTCTTGCTACATCCTCGTAGTCACCATTGCAAGTCTCTAGTTCATGCCTGATTGTTTTTACTGTATTCAGGGAGCATTGGGCAGCAGTCGTAATATCCTTATTTTGATGGCGGGCACGAATCATCATGATACAAGTTATTCTCTTCCATGATTCAGGTGGGTTCCAGCTATCCATCCTTTCTGACATCTTGTATATGAATGAAGAAGGGTCCAAACTTTTAAATGAAGAGAAGTGTGTGTTAATACATGTAACTTACGGAAAAATATAATTAATTATAAATATGTCAAATTTATCCCGAACACCCTGTATATATATATATATATATATAATATAATATATATTATATTATATTATATATTATATTATATATAATATAAATATATATATATATATATATATATATATGAAAAAAATTGAATGACTAGAACCGAGATTTAATTAAAAAGGTTTTAATATAAACACACTACTAGTTTCGGCCTGTAACATCATGGATAAAGGAAATGCAACAGTCAATAACAGATAAAGGAAATGCAACAGTCATCCTGAACTCCGAAGATTACAAGAATAAAATGATTGAATTACTACATAATGATACCTACTCAATACTTGAGAGAGATACAACTCGTGAACTTCAAAATCGTACAAACAACTTATTAAAAACAACAACTGAATTATCCCGAAACGTCCGTTTATCTCTACGCTCTCTCCATCCGTTAATTCCTCGCATATATGGTGTTCCTAAAATCCATAAAGAGAACACCCCATTACGCCCAACGCCCAATTTCGATTCTCCTACATACAATCTTTCAAAATACCTTGCCAAATACCTCAAAAGTTTTTCAGGGAAATCACCATCCTTTATCAAGAACACTATAGAATTTGTTACATACATCAAGGATATTACAGAATAATGACATCATGGCTAGCTTGGACATAACTTCTTTGTTCACTAATGTCCCAACAGATGAAGTCCTAACATTACTCAAGGACAAGTTATCCAAAAAAATGTTAGCCTTGCTTACACATTGCATCAGGTCCGGTTACTTCAAATTTCAAGATAATATATACAAACAAAATCATGGACTGGCTATGGGCAATCCTTTATCTCCAGTTCTTGCAAATATTTACTTAGAAGATTTTGAAATCAAGGCTATCTCTTCCTTTATTTTAACACCTAAATCATGGACTGGCTATGGGCAATCCTTTATCTCCGGTTCTTGCAAATATTTACTTAGAAGATTTTGAAACCAAGGCTATCTCTTCCTTTATTTTAACACCTAAAGTTTGGAATCGTTATGTGGATGACGTCTTCATTGTTTGGAGCCATGGACATGAATCCCTTATGGTTTTCCTCGAACATCTCAATAGCCGACATCAAAGTATTAAGTTTACTGCTGAGCTTGAATCGGATAATTCCTTGCCTTTTCTTGATGTCAAACTGACTCGCTCTTCTGATAAACTAAAAATATCGATATATAGAAAACCCACACATACCAACAGATATCTGCACAGTCAATCCCATCATTTCCCTCCTCATAAGCTTGGAATAATTTCCACCTTGGGACATAGAGCCCGTTCTCTTCTTGATGATCCAAATGAACTGCTTACAGAAATAAACCATCTGAAAACTTCTTTCGAAGTTAATGGATATTCCAAGAAAATCATTAACAAATTCCTTCTTAATCCTCCTAGACATCACTCAGAAGAAACAAATAGATTCAAATGCAATATTTCTATTCCTTACATAAGTACTGTTTCACATAAATTAGCAAAAGTTCTAAAAAAATACAATATCAGAACTTTATTCACTCCACTTCCAAAGATCCGTTCCTTAATTAGCCACCCAAAACCAGGGTATTTGAGTTGTCATCATCAACTCAAATACCCTGGCGTATATAAAATATTATGTGACTGCGATATTCCTTATTTCGGGCAGACAGACAAATCTGTCGAAATGCGTATGGAAGAACACATGAGAGACATTACTTACAAGAGACAGCGAGCAAGTGCATTATCAAGTCATATCCTTTTCTCGGCTAATCCTAATGATGATAACCAAAGTCACAAAGTCTGCTGGGAAAAATCTACAAACATCTTCCGTTGCAGTGACGAAATAGAGAGAAAAATTGTGGAATCGAGAGAAATCATCTTCAATCCTGTTCATCTAAATAACAACTTAAGCTACAACCTCCCAGATAGTCATTCAGCTGTAATCATGTACTGGCGTTCACGTGATGCAGCAAGCACGCACTCTGCCAACAATGCAACAAATGAAAGAACAGCTTCAAATACAAATACAACGTTTTCATGCTAATTATGTATAAAGACTGTCTATGTTGTTCATAGTCTTTTAACCCTCAATGTTTAGTGTTTTTTGTTTTATAATGTCACCTAAAGAAGGCTGTTACAGGCCGAAACTAGTAGTGTGTTTATATTAAAACCTTTTTAATTAAATCTCGGTTCTAGTCATTCAATTTTTTTCATAAAACTATGTATGTTAACCGAGTCAATGATCATTCTGTCATATATATATATATATATATATATATATTATATTCTTAAATATTTATATATTATTATGTATTTACTTATAGCATTATATATATTATATTATTTTATTATGTATTTACTTATAGCATTATATATATTATATTATTTTAATATATTTTTAATTATATCATTATATACATTATATTCTTTTATTATTTATATTTTAACTTCCTTTTGGAGTATATTTCAATGCCGCAAGGAAGTTGATTTGATGATTGAACTTCCTTGCGGCCTAATTCGATGAATAAAATGGATTTCCAGGTAGTTGAAAAATTGCAATTAGTTTGCAGAGTGCAACAACTGGATTATTTTAACTAAAACACTTAAGGCACATGTAGAAATCCCTGTGTCTCTACCCCAAGAACCGAAGTGTTGCAGAATATACGGTAATAATAACAATACTATAATGGCTCATGTGGCAATAATAATAATAATATATTTTTTTAAACTATAATAGCATTTTATTTATCATCATACAGTGTATTTACCTATATACAATAAAGCATACTGTTGCATTTTCTGTTCAGTACAAAATGTAGAATACAGTGATTTTTTTAAATGTCCCCCACCCCCCCCCCCCCCCACCCCCCCCCCCCCCCACCCCCCCCCCCCCCCACCCCCCCCCCCCCCCACCCCCCCCCCCCCCCACCCCCCCCCCCCCCCACCCCCCCCCCCCCCCACCCCCCCCCCCCCCCACCCCCCCCCCCCCCCACCCCCCCCCCCCCCCACCCCCCCCCCCCCCCACCCCCCCCCCCCCCCACCCCCCCCCCCCCCCACCCCCCCCCCCCCCCACCCCCCCCCCCCCCCACCCCCCCCCCCCCCCACCCCCCCCCCCCCCCACCCCCCCCCCCCCCCACCCCCCCCCCCCCCCACCCCCCCCCCCCCCCACCCCCCCCCCCCCCCACCCCCCCCCCCCCCCACCCCCCCCCCCCCCCACCCCCCCCCCCCCCCACCCCCCCCCCCCCCCACCCCCCCCCCCCCCCACCCCCCCCCCCCCCCACCCCCCCCCCCCCCCACCCCCCCCCCCCCCCACCCCCCCCCCCCCCCACCCCCCCCCCCCCAAGTATCATTTTTTCCATTAATTTGCCTGGAATTGAAGTCAGTGAAATTGGTCTATAACTTCCTGGTTGGTCTTGCGGTTTGTTAGGCTTTAAGATTGGTATGATTGTGGCTGTATTCCAGTCTTTTGGAACTTTTCCTTGGTTTAGGCTATTGTTGTATAGGCGAAGTACCCAATCTAGGGCTAAGGAAGGAAGATGTTTGATCATAATTCCCTGTAAGTTATCTGATCTACATGATTTATTCATATCTAGTCTCTCCAAGGCATCTCCCAATTCATAGATTGTAAATGGATCCCAGAATAGTTTGTTTTGATATTTTGGGGAGTTTTCAGCATTTTTCTGCTGTCGAGCCTGTTTTGATATTTGATGGTCTTTCCTAGTATTCGTCTCTAGTTTGCGTATATTTTGAAAATGAAAGGCCAAGGTATTTGCGATCTCCCTATCTCCAATTTTGATATTTCCATCTGGATCTTTTAGCTTGTTAGTCTCACTTGCCTTTGGTAGGTCTCTTTGTAAATTAGCAGTCGGTTTCCAAAGTTTGGTATCTGATGTGTTTGGATTTAAGTTGTGGCAAAATTCTTGCCACCTCGTTCTTTGTAATATATTATATCTTTGTTCAATTTCAGCATTTATCTTGTTGTACTCGATCCTGGTTTCTGGAGAGCTTCCAATTTTTAAGATGTTAAATAATTCATTTCGTTTAGTTATTTTACTGGCAAGTTCCTGGTGAACCTTTGTGTAGTTCGAAATAGCTTTTCTCCTGTACCCCTTTGGGATACTTTTCTTTGCTGCATTTAGAACAGTATTCTTCCAAGTTATATAGTTTTTGTGTAAGTCATCATGGTATGTGTGATCTTTTAGCATTTTACTTATTCATCCTTGTATTTCTCCCAATTTGCCTTCTGGAAGTTCCAATGATATTTTCTTTTTTGGGTTCAGATTGATTAATATTGGAGTATCGTCGCCTCCTACCGGTTCCAAAACAGACCAAATAGCTTTGTCGTGAAGATCAGGAGACACCGCAGTGCTATCTAGGCATTTTTACCATAAGAATGAGATAGATAAGTAGGTTCTCCAATGTTGAGAATTATTAGTCCTGTTTCATCTAAGAAATTACTCAGGTTTTCTCCTCTTGGGTTTATTTCCTCAGAACCCCATAATAGGTTTTTTGCTATTCATGTCTCCTAAGATAATGGAGTTTCCTTCAATGAGATGGGATAGGCTGGAAAGATTTAGTCCAGGTTTATCAGGAGGATGAGAGCAATGGAATATGTTTAATGGCTTTTTACTTCCAGTATTTGGATTCCTTGTATTTCAGTTCCTTCTGATACTATGTCTAACTCAACAACTTTATATGACAAGTTTCGGATTAGTGTCAGAAGCCCTCCTCCATTTTGGTCCGTAGGCCTATCTTGTCTTATGATTTCATAGTTTTTAATATTTAGTCTATTGGTCTGTCGAAGGTTGGTTTCTTGGATGCAGATAATATCAGCATCATGCTTGTCAGCTAGTAGTAATAGTTCATTTAGTTTTTATTTGCTTGCCTGGGTAACGATACCATTTAAATTAAATTGGATGATATTAATATTTCTTGTAATGGGTGGAATGATTGGCTCATTTCTCAACTCTGACATCATTTCCAAATCAAGAGTCTCGTCGGTGTTTCAGTGATTATACATAAGTATAATCACTGAAATTTGTCACCATGACGGGAAAAAGAAGAAATGCTGCTGTCGTTACACCATCCAGAGGGCACCACTAGGAGGTGACAATCAGACTTTGCTCTTCGTAATCTAGGGTTAATATTTTTTTTTTCTTGTTTTCACAGTATGTAGCTAAACTTTCAGTGGCTTCGTTTAAGTGACTTTCTGCTGTTTTTAGATGGTTGTGAGCTGAGAATAGGACTATTTCCAGCTGACACTAATCCGAAACTTGTCATATAAAGTTGTTGAGACATATTATCAGAAGTAATCTATAATAAGTTGTTTAAATGTATCGTTTAGTTCGTGTTGGAATATATCTTTTTTAATTTTCAGTTTGTGTACATCTATGTTTTGCTTTGATCTTGGAAATATTTTTCTTCTTTCTTTTCGGCAGTGTATTCGGATTTTACTGCGTACCATACATGGTCACTTCAAACGTTGAAGGTGTTTATAACAGAGCAGTCTTGAAAGATATTTTTCATCTTTGCAGAGGGTAAAGTCAATTTCACTAGTTTTTCCGTTTCGACTTTTCCATGTCCATTTCCTATGTGTGTTTTTTTTTTTGAAAAAGGAATTCATGATATACATGTTTTCTTCTGCGGCAAATTCTATTAACCTTGCTTCTCTGTCTTCTCTCATTCCATATCCAAAATTTCCCATTGAGCTTTCATGTCGAATACCAATTCTAGCATTAAAGTTTCCCATTACAATTCTGAAATGATGTTTTCCTTTATTTTAGAGTTGGGATACGTTATGATAGAAGGCTTCAATTTCTTCATCAGTATGACTTATTGTTGGTGCATAGACTTGGATGATCTTAAGAGTGTATTTGGTTGACCTTGGAACGACAATATTTGCTATACAATCAGAAATGCTGTCAAATTCTATTATGCTGTTCTTAAATTTTTTGTTGATCATGAATCCAATTCCAACGATTCTTTCCTTGAGGCCATTTAATTTCTGTCGGATTCATCTTGGAAGGTTAGACAATAAATGCACCACGCTGGTCAAGTGCGGGTTTGTGAATGGCAATATTTTAACACGGGATCGCCAGTCCCAAAACCACTGGTCCACGTCTTTTTATTCAATATTTTCAGAGCTGTCCTGATATCCAACGGGTGGTAGTAGGGTTTTCCCCCATCCGCCACATCGGGGACGCGCTCAGTAGCCCGTGGGTGCCCCAGCCACGTATATATATATATATATATTCAGCACAATTTGTGTCAAAAGAATATTGTATTATATATATATATATATATATATATATATATACATACACACACACACACACACACACACATATATATATATATGTGTGTATAAGAAGAATCGATACCTTGATATTTAGGAATTTTAAAATATTAAATAAATATTACAAAGTGAAATAAAGAAGTAATAACATACACGAATAAAAAAACATGAATTCCAATTTCATGTTTTGCACAACTACTTTCAAGAGTTTTTTTTTTTTTTTTAAGTACTAAGATCTGGACATGTGATTTTTCATACGTACAGACAAATCAGTTCCTCGATCCTTTGAATGAGGCCCAAAAACCAAAACGTCTCTTTTCGCGGCGAATCGAAATAAGGGCTTGCGTTATTTTGCATTTATGTTTAACTACTAACTGGATGCCGAGCCATGTGTGCACCGCGTTTCATTTCTCGAAATTCTTGAATACTTATTGTGTTAATAATATGATTTAATACAAATCACATTATTATTTACTTGAATGTTTCGACAACATTTTATCTGAAGCATTCCAGTTAAAAAAAAAAAAAAAACTCACAAATAATCGAAACGAAAACTAAAGACATTTCTACATATAGACATAGCAATGCAGAATCAGGTCGTGTTTCCAAGACTAACCCAATTTGCGTCAATGAGTCATTGCTTTAAGTAACTTTACAAGAATTAGAGAACTCCATACCCCGTGTGGTGGCCGGGATACGAATTGCTCCACTGTAGCCCATACATGTCGTACGAGGTGACTCAAATAGGTACCCAGGGAGGGAAATGGATGGCAATGCTGTAGCCAATGAAGATTTAACTGAGGCTCGTCTATTGCTGTTATCCTACTGCCATGATCAGAATTATAATTATAAGAATTATAATTGTAATATTCGCTTTAAGAATTATAATTCTTAAAGCGAACTGTAGAGTCAAGACACATAATATGACGTTTCCACAAATAAACCAGGAAAGCATTAATCCTATATAGCAACATTCAAAATATTGAATATAACAAAACTCGAAGTATCATTTTTAAATATATTTAATTTAATTTTCGTAAAACACTTTTTTATTACCTTTCTACCATTCATTTAAATGTATCATAATTTTATAAGAAAATACTTACAAAAGAGTAACCTGGATGATGCAGAGAATTCAATACCCTTGGAGGGTAATGGATGGCAATGCTGTAGCCAATGAAGTTCTAACTGAGGCTCGGCTATTGCTGTTACCCTCCTGCCATGATCAGAGCTTTAATAGCTCAATAACACCTTATCCCTACACTGTCCTCTACAGATAACGGGGAAGATGAAAAGCATTCTTGCTTCGCCCCTTTAAGCCAGTCCTTATAAGGACTATAAGGGTAACCTGGATATTGCTCTAAGCTTCTTTAGGATTCGTGTAAATTTTCTTTCAAGGTGGGATGTTCTCCCATTATAAAATAAGTTATATAATATGAGTGGATACATTCTTCTGAAAATTAACATGCTTTATGCTTACACTTACCAATCAGCAAGACGGAAAGATTTAATTTCCATTTTTAATTGAATATATATTTGTTAAGAATGACAAAACATGAAAAATCAAAGTGCGGTTTTTTTTTTTTTTGAGCCTATACATTACAGGTTGGTTGATCAAGCTATATGAACATTTGTAATTGAAGTATATTCGAAATTCTGTATATAAAACTAATATGAACCTAAAAAAATGAGAAAGGGAGAGAGAGAGTTAAAAAAGCTAGGGAAAACATACAAGTTACTCTGCAATAAACTGCGTTTTTCACACACACGCACACTTGCATTCATGTGCATATTTTTAAACTTGTTTTGGCTTCATGCTGCTGATATGGCATTTTTATTGTTCATCTGACGCTGTGGGTGCTTCTCCAAGCTGTCTCACATGAAGATTGGGAAAACATAAAGCTCACTGCACATACCCACACACATTGTGTGTGTGTGTGTGTGTGTGTGTGTGTGTGTGTGTGTGTGTGTGTGTGTGTGTGTGTGTGTGTGTGTCCATTTATTACTAAAGTATTAGTTATTAATAAAAAGTGTTTTCCGTATATAATATAATAATACAATAAAAATATTACAAATAAATGAATACATAAAAGAGAATTAGTTCTTATTATGTTTATTAAATACATATCATGTATAAAACACTTTTTATTATTTCAGATGATATCCATTTAATATTTAACCATAAATAATTTACGGTTTCTTTAAAGGTTCATGAAAATAAGATTGAATCGCTCTTGCATAACCTAGATAAGAATTTGTCAATAGGGACAGATGGAATATCTGCCCGTTTGTTAAAGGAATGTTCAGCTGAATTGGCTAGGCCTTTCACATATTTGTATAACTTGAGTCTCAGCTCAGGAATGATACCACAGGAATGGATGGAATGGATGACAGTTCCATTGCACAAGGGTGGTGCAAAAAACTGATGTGTCTAAGTACCGACCTATTAGTATCTCTGGTACGGTAGTGAAGATTTTAGAGAAGTTGGTAAGAACTCGCATACAGAAATGGGTAGACAATCATTCTATACTCTGCAGGGAACAGCATGGGTTTACTAAAGGAAGGTCATGTTTTAGCAATTTGTTCATATTTTTAAACAATGTTACGGCCGAGTTGGATAAAGGGAATGCATACACTATGATAATGTTGGATTTTTCTGAGGCATTTGATAGGATACAACACGATAGGCTGTTGTGTAAAAACTGGAGAATATGGGACTGTAGCATAATCTATTGACTTGGATCAGGAGATGGTTGACAGACAGATATCAAAAAGTGGTATACAGTGGGTGTGAATCTGCCAGATTTAAGGTAACCAGTGGTGTACCTCAGGGTTCAGTCCTTGGGCCATTATTGTGCAATCTGTACATTAATGACATCAAGCAAGGTCTATCATCAGATTTGCAATTGTTTGCTGATTATGCGAAGATAGGCAGGGGAATCAGGGATGCTACTGATATTCAGAAATTACAAAATAACTTGAATAGACTAGAAATCTGGGCTAACGAAAATGGCTGTCAGTTTAATGTTAGTGAGTGTAAAGTTATGCACTTTGGCGTGATTAGAGTTCCAGCGGCATATTATATTAGCGGGGTTATGCTACAAGAAACTGAAGAGGCAAGGGATCTTGGTGTGTTGATGGATAAGAATATAAAGTTCAAAGGTTAGTTGCAAATATAACTCAGAAGATAATTGGTATGTTGAAGCGAACCTTGACATGTAAGGATAAGGAAGTAATTTTGCCTCTTTATAAGGCTTTGGTAGGACCACACTTGGATTAATGTGCACAGATGTGGTCTCCCGGGTTCCAAGGGGGATAAAAAAGCTGTGGAAAGGGTGCAAAGAAGAGTTACAAAGATTATATCCAGATTATGGAATTTAGATTATGAGGACAGATTGCAAGTATGTGGATTACAGACTCTGGTTAACAGGAGAAAGAGGGGTGATATGATAGAGGTCTAAAACCTTTGAATGGGTGTTATAGCATTTCAACTGATGAAATGTTTTGTTATATGGAAGGCGGAGAGAGGCCACGGGGGCATCCATGGAAGTTAAGGTTATTCTCAGTCAAGAAAGGGTTAAGAGCTAGGTTTTTCTCCCAGAGAGCAGTGAGTGAATGGAATCATTTGTCCTTAGGGGTAGTGAGTGCATCTAGTGTGAATGAATTCAAGGGTAAGTATGATAGCTGAGTTGGGTAAATTACAGCCTCCCTCGATTATTACATTACATACATTTGATACAGTTATTACATACATTACATACATTTGATACAGTTATTACATACATTACACACATTTGATTACATATGATATATTACTTACATTTTTTTTACATATGATACTCACGTTACATACATTTGTTTACGTATAATACATACATTACATAGGTTTACATGTGATACATACTTTGGTTACGTCTTGTGATACATATTTAATGTGATACATACTTTGGTTACATCTTGGATGAGAAGTAATTTCTTTGCTTTCATCCTTGAAGCTTATATGTAAGCTTATCTGAGGATGACACCAGTTGGTTATAATTTATAGGTTTTTTTGCTGTGCTGGGAAGCCACGAATTCTATGATTGAGAAATTGGCGCGCACGACACACACACACACACACACGCGCGCGCGCGCGCGCGGGCGCGCGATCCGCTCCATAATTTAATTCATAATTAGTAATGTTGCTATGGGTCTGTAATTGCTGATTAAATTTCTTTTTGCATGTTTGTATATGGGTGTGATTATAGCGGTCTTTAGCATACTTGGTATCTGTCCTGTTTTAAATATTTTGTTTATTAATTTTAGTAGGAGAGGACCTTAGCTAGTTGCATGTTACTTGATATCCTTAAGACTTATATACCATCAATTCCTGGGCCTTTATTTGGTTTGATTTGATGTATTGCAGAGAGAAGTTCTACTTCTTTTATCGTTGGGAACCATAATGTCTCTTTTAATTGTGGTCCAAGTGGAGGACAACGTTTTGTGATTGTGGGAATATTTCTGTGCAGTTCTTTGTGGAGTCTGAAAAATATTGGTTATAGCCATTTGCTAATTGTTGGATAGGTTTTGCGTCTTTCATGAAGCTGTCTTTTGTGGTTTCGGAGACTGTGGTGTTGGGAACAAAATCTAGCATCTCGTTACTCAAGTGCCAGTTTTGTTTCATGTTGTTTTGTGCAAAGGTGAATTTTCCTCGGTAGTAGTTTCTTTTTGCATTTCTGTTTTTTTTGTAAGGAGGCGATTCCTTGTTATCTTATATTCAGTTTTTAAAGCTGTGTTATTTGGATATCGCTTTAATTCTTTCCATAAAGCGTCTTTTCTGTGTATTTCTAATATTACGTTTTGTTATCCAAGTTGTTGCTATATCCAAGGATTCTGTGTTGTTTTTGAGCGAATTCTGACTTTCTTTGCAGCTTTCTTATATATTTCCTCCAGTGTGAGTCTAATGTTGTTGTATTATATATCTGCTGAATCTGATGCCAGGTGTTCCCAGTCTGTTTTTCTTATTTCGCGGCTGACTATTTCTTCGTCTATTATTGTTTTGTGTTGCTTTTCTTCTGGGAGCGTTGCATTGATATTGTTTTAGTATGCAGCTCGTGAAGAAATGATCTGCTACTTTGCATTTTATAACTGATGCAGTGTAACTGTTTGGTGGTGTCGGACGTTTATGTGATCTAGGCAGGAAGCAGTGATAGTATTTCCGAATATTTCTTGTCTAGTACATGATGTTATTGTTGGTATTAGATTATACATGGATAGCGTGTCTAGGTATTGTACAGTGTTGTTCTGGTTTTCATTTGCAATATGTATGTTTATGTCGCCATTTATCATTAGGTATTCGGTTGAGCATATTTCCTGGCGTGAAATCCAGCAAATAGCCTGTAAATAGCATTTAGTATTATGGGATGCTGTCTATTGGTGGTATTACTGATTTCGAGGCAAAGGGTTTCAGCATGCTCAAATTGATAGGCAGTTTCTTTTGCTATTATTTTATGTTCGATAAAATAATAATATTCGATAAATATTAATATTTCACCCCCTCTTTTTGTTTGGCGGCATGATCTATATTGTTGGAAGCCTGGAATTTGGATAGCAGTCGCTTCATCATTAGTTATGGATACTTCTGTAAGAATCAATATATCAATAATATCAGTGTAATTCCTCAGATAAGCCTGTAACAATAACCAATGTTTTCGGATGCTTCTGATGTTAATATGCAAGATTGAGAGACCTCTCGCTTGTACTGTGTGTTGTTTCCATGCATCAAGCGATTCGAAAGTACAATTACTAGTGTATTCTGGTGTAACTACATCTATCTGATGGTTCACATTCATTTTTGTTGTGTTGAGGTCTTCTTTTTGAACTAAAGTGGAGTCTTTTATTTCACTCTGGCAACCTATTTATATCTTCCGAGCTTTTTATTTGTATAGACTTTGAAGTCTGTGACTTTTTCAAGAATATTTTGCCATCTTTGATCCATAAAAATAGATACTTTTTTTCTGTTTTTTTTTTCTTTTCTTGCTTGTTTCAAAATATTCTGATTGAAAGGTGTTAAATACTCAGATAGAAAGATTGGCGTATTGTCTTGCGATGCATTTAAATCCTTGACTACTGGTTTTTTCAGTCTGCTGGCTTTTATGAGATTGTCTCTTGTAGCCTTGCTTGTAAGACGAACTATGACTGGTGCGGGTAGTGGCGAGGCTTGTTTTTTGATCTTCCTGGGAATCCGATTTATGGCCTGAATATCGCTATGCTGTAAGGGGATGTCAATTGCATGACCTAACTTTATAAGTACGTCTCTGAGATTTTCTGTGGATTCACTTTCTGGAAGACCGTTTATGACAAGGTCTTCTTTAAGTTGTTGTTGATTTAAAAGTTCGTATTGTAGTTTTAGGGAATTAAATTCTTGACGGAGTTCGGATGTGTCTTTTATCAGTTTGTGTTGCCTGTCAGTTAGTTCGTTAATGCTGGTTTTAATGTCTTTTTAATAATAATGGTTTTAATGTTTTAATAATAATAATTATAATAAACAATTAAATAAGAATCGTAAAAATGTAAATTCTTCTCATGATAAATGCTCTCAGTTGTAAAGCAATCATAATATTTCTTTCTACAGCTACTGTTATTTTCCCTCACTTATGTATCTAAATAACGTTAATTATTTTCCTCACATTAGGAATAAATCCATATATACTAAATGACTTATCAGTAAATTATAAATCAATTATACATAAAACAAATTGTCTTCAGATCTGAGCCTTCTCAGTGAAGGCCTGGAGAATCGCGATAAAGCTCGCCTGAGGTGGTTTCCAGAATTTGTAACCCAGATACTGTTCTCGTAATTAATGTACGATAGTTGTAGGAAATTTCATAGATACGATTCACGTAAAAATATATAATAATAAGAAATAAAAACATGACAATCCTTCCCCCAATTTCGCGGATGGATCAAAGCGCTTCGTCTATAAAGACTACGATATGGATACTCTCACACTTGATTGTGATGAGTCTTAAATTTTCTTCTGATGGTTGATCCAGACTGCAACTAAGCCACCCAAAGAACACATGTACCCTTTTGTTCAACTGAAGCACTCGATATAGCGAAGATTTTAAAATTTTACTACGACTTTATAGAATTCTTGTGGAGTGTGAATGATTAGCCTATAACTGATCCTTTAAGTTGAATTTGTTTATTGCACTTTCGTCAATTTTCGTTTAACTATTACTCTGGCTAAAATTATAAAAATTCACTCTTCTAATGGCAACGAAGGCGATGTCGATCGGCAGCTGACCACCAATTTACAAAATAAATTAGAGCTAACTATTGAATATAACAATAACAAATTACAGTATGTAAGAACATTTAAAAAATAAAACTAACGTTGAGTAGCGTTTAGAAGTAAACTACAGGCTCAGTTTTACAAGCAATTCGAAAACGATAAGAAAACCTTGGAGTCTCACTGGCAAACTCTGAAGAAAACATTGATTTAGATACGGAAGCATGTAATGAAGTTGTCTGCAAGGATAGAAAGAAAAATAAGGATAGCATGGTGGACACGAGGTGTTAGCGAAGTAGTCCTGGACAACAGCAAGAAGAAGAAGAAGGCATGTTGGAAATACGTAGCAAATAAATCAGCAGATGGAAGGGTATGGGTATGGCAGAAGCCGGATGAACGACTCTTGCCAGAGTGCAGTACCCCAGCTATGAAATTCAGAGGTGGCGGTGCGATAATATGGTCCTATTTTTCCTGGTTTGTCCTCGGACCTCCGTATGTGGTACCATGAATATTGAACTCCGAGAAGAATCTGAAAATTCTGGACAACGCAAGGCTTCGTACTTTGTGCCGTTTCTACGGAACTGACCATTGTCTCTTTCAGCTAGACAATGCACTGTGTCATAAGGCTGCTGCTTTACTGCGTGGTTTGTGGACATGAACGTCAGCACTCTTGACTGGCCTCCACAGAGCCTTGAGCATATGTGGAATGAACTGGAGCGTCGAGTTACGTCAACAGAAGTCCGCCCCACATCATTCCAGGAAGAATGGTCAAAAATGTCCATTGATAGGTATCGATCAATGGACATTTTGGAAATTTTGGAAAGACATTTTGGAAAGCAATTTGGACATTTTGATCACTGGAATTTCATATGCCTCATAGGATTGCTGCACTCATCGCAGCAAAAGGAGGCCTCACATCTTATTAAGGTGGGAGCCATAACTGTTTGATCTTCATACTATAGTCTCCGTTGACTTCTTTCCAAGCAGTGTATCTATCTTTATCATCTGAGAGACTGTGTCATTTTCATACGGTGAATATCAAAAAAAACTGTATTAAGTTTTGCCATCCGTTAATTTTTAAAACTAAAAGTTGGTAACTCTTGCATACGCATAATTTTTGCAATTCTCTCTTTCAGGTGACTGAAGAGAAATCCCTTATGTTGGGCATAAGGGATTTCTCTTCAGTCCTTCAGTGGAGGGAAATAAAATGTGGATTCGTGTGACGTGCAAAGATGGCTTCCATACAAATGTGGATTGTTTTACTGGTGCACATGAGTAAAGACATTTGTGACATACTAAATATTCCTAAAGGGCAAATATGATAAAATCAGGTGAAAGGGACATGTTACACGACAATGGACGTTATTCGCCTGCACAAGAATGATACAAATGAAGATGAAGTTCCTGCCACTGCATTCAGCACTATTGTTAATCACAAATCTGCTGCCAGTGGATCAGAAACAAAGCCACAGATTTCAGTCAAACAGGGAGAAAAACGGTAACAAGAAAGGAATTAAACTACTTACAGCGAATCAATAGAAGGATGTATATATGCAAGGGAATGGAGAATATTTCTGCATTATATGATTTTAATATTTTAGAACTGAAAGCGGATGCGAGATTGAATGGTGAGATGAGCTATCAGCTTAGCAAAATCCAGATGAAAAAGTACTTGCTTTTGTCTTGCATTAAGTTCTGCCAACATCACTTCTTTCGATTTCCATAGTTTACTATAATGCAATGTCCTCTCTACGTACACTTTACCGTACTAGTCTGATCATGCGTTGATTCTACTGAGTGCTGCATATGGTGTCATGAAGCAGTGGAAGGGAGATATGACAAAGTTGCTTCTTGCGTTTTTAAGAAAACTACTGATATCTGTGGAGAACAGAATAGGAACTTTAACCTGGGCACACGAAATTAGAGTGTGATAGTGATCACACTAGAATTGAAAGAGCAAAGAAATAAATTGAAGAGGAAATAAAAATTGTGGATACCTAGAGACTTGTATATATGTATGTAAGGATGATCAGAGGCAAAAAAAAATTCAAAGCCATTGAAATGGACTTATTTCCTTGCATGTTTCCTTGCAGAATGATTTCCTTGCATGTTCACAACATCTCAGTGATGTGCTGGTCAAATGAAACCTCGATGATAGAGAGAAAATGCAATGGCTCATTATTAAATGGATACAGTACTCTTCAGCATTAGGCAAAATCTACTTTAAGTAGAGCCTAGATGCTGAAACACCGTTTAGAATTTTCGATCTAATGAGAAGAAGAAAAGCGAGATCTATTGGAGCGAACCGGTAACATTGCCACCCTGTTATACAACACCCTTAGGAATTACGCCTCTTAAAATACGAGATCTTGCATCAGTGGATATACATGTAAACATGAGGTTGAGATATTCATTCATGATATTATTAATTTTGTTTGTTAAAATATTATTCTGCATACCTAGTTTTAACATCTGTGTAAACTGACATAATTGAGTTAGTTATGAAAGAAGTAAGAAAAACATAATTTGTGTTATTCTTACTTTTCTTCTTTTATTATTTTTATGCCAATGAACTCAAGGTGCAAAGCAAAACGCCGTTCTAGTTTAGTCATTTTTAAATATAAAACTCCGTTATTTCAACAAAACTAAATTTTTCATAAGACCTAGAACATTCATAATACTCTCTTGTAAAATAAAAAAAACGTATACTTATCAACTGCTGCCATCCTCTTACAAAAAGATGCTATAGTATCTGCCTATCTTATAGTACACTGCTTGAAAAGAAATCAAGAGACACCTTCATGAGCAAGTTGCAACGTGCCATGTAAGGAGACATGTGTTTGTAGCTGGTATAAATTGAAGGAATGTGATGCTCCCAAATCAGTTTAACTATGTCCGTGTGAAATGACTGCGGGAAGGAAACTGACGGACTTTGAAAGAAGCGTTATGATAGGATGGCATGTCGCAGGTCTGTCCGGCAAACTTCACAAATTGGGTCAACTGAGATAACAACCAGCGATAACATATTGAGATGGAAGCGCAGGAAGTCAGTTGCGACTGCCACCACGCTGGAAGACCCAACACACTTACAGAACGATAATATATAAGAACCGCAAATCATTGGCCAACGCGTTGAATGCCGAGTTCCGGGCATCACCTAGAACACGAATCCAGACAAAAACATTAGGAACGAAGGTGCACGACATCGGTTACCATGGTAGTACCGGAATATGCAAGTCACATATTATTCGAACCAACCTGCAGCATCGTCTTCAGTGATGCAAAGATCGCATACATTGAAAGGAAATGGAAGCTCGGAAAGCTGTGTTATGAAGCGATAAATGAAGCTACCCTCTTTACCGAGGCATGTCCTGTAAACGTCTCTTACCAATGTAACCCCAATTATGAAATTGGGAAGTGGCAGTGTGATGGTATTTCCTGGCTTATTCTCGGACCTCTGTTTGTGGTGCCACGAACATTGAACTCCGAGAGATATCTGAACACTCTGGACAATGCATTGCTGTGGCGTTTCTGCAAAACTGACCATTGTCTCTTTTAGCAAGAAATTGCACCGTGTCTTAAGGCTGCTGCTGTAACTGCGAGGTTTGTGGACATGAATGTCGTCACACTTGAGTGATCTCCACAGAGTCTTGATCCCAGCCCTATTGAACATCTATGGGATGAACTGGAGCGTCTGGTGAGATTAAGGGAAGTCTGCCATACAACACTCCAGGACCTCATTACGTGCCAACAGAAAGAATGATCCAAAATTTCCCTTGATTGCTATCGTATGCTTGTGGAAAATATGCCCCGTAGGATTTGGATGCAGTTATCTCAGCCAAAGGAGTTCCCACATCTTATTTAGTTGAGCGCCATGGCTGTTTGTTCTTTACATTATGGTGTCCGTTGACTTCTTTTTATTTTGTATTCAGGTGAATAATATATAACAGAAATAAAATTGTCAAAAATTTTATAATTAAAATTTTCCCGGCTCAGTTAACAGAGATTATAGCATCACTACTCTCCAACATAGAGAACATTGCTTCGTAAAGCCCTTCACTACTCTACTAACAATAATTATATATATATAAACTCGAAGAGTCTCACGTAATTATTTCGAAATACATTGCTGTAATACATACACTGAAATCTTATATTCCATATCATTATTTACCATGTCATCATTTACCATTATGCCACGGTAAAAATTAATTACCGGCATCATAAAATTACGTTTATTACTCCTTATAAGGAGTAATAAACGTGCGAAGCAAGGTGCGAAAGCAAGAATGCTTTTCATCTTCCCCGTTATCTGTAGAGGACAGTGTCGGGATAAGGTGTTATTGAGCTATTAAAGCTCTGATCATGGCAGCAGGGTAACAGCGATAGCCGAGCCTCAGTTAGAACTTCATTGGCTACAGCATTGCTATCCATTACCCTCCAAGGGTATTGGATTGAATGAATCAATCACCGACTATTTAAGTAAAGGTGAAATCTCAAAAAATCGGAAGATCTGTAGGCCACTCTATAATGGGCGAAAGACCGTCCATATCTCAGCGTTGGTTCCACTCAATGACGGGCTCCCCCACCACCAAGCAGAACCGCTCAAATTCCGAAGAAAATCATTCACCGACAAAACCCCTCAGCGGGCCGTGCCGGAGAATACATTCCCCGGAGAATCAAATTGCTCCCTTAAGGCAAAAACCTTTCAAGAGAGCGAACTCAAAAACTCTCGAATCTCATCGCCCAAGGGGGTAACAGCAACAGCTGAACCTCAGTTAAACTTCATTGGTACAGCATTGCCATCCATTACCCTCCAAGGGTATTAATCAATCACCGACTATGTAAGTAAAGGTGAAATCTAAAAAAATCGGACGATCTCTTGGCCACTCCATAGTGGGCGAAAGACCGTCCATATCTCAGCGTTGGTTCCACTCAGTGACGGGCACCCCCACCACCGAGCGGAACCGCTCATATTCCGAGAAAAGTAATTCACCGACAAAGTCCCTCAGCGGGCCGTGACGGACCACCTTCCCCGGAGACTCAAATTGCTCTCTTAAGGCAAAAACCCCAAGAGAGCGAACTCAAAAAAACTCTCGAAACTCATCGCCCAAGGGGGGGGGGGTAACAGCAACAGCCGAACCTCAGTTAAACTTCATTGGTACAGCATTGCCATCCATTACCCTCCAAGGGTATTCTCACGGTCGATGGATTCATAAAATCCACGTTTATTTATTACTCTTAAGTTCTTAAAAGAACTGGGCGATGGATTGAGTCCTTGACTCTTTATCCCGTCATCTGAATGAAGAAAATCTGTGTGGATGGAGTGTTGTTGAGCTAAAAAGCTCTAGTCATGTCTGAGTAACGGCAATAGCCGAGCCTCATTTAAAACTTCATTGGCTACAGCATTGCCATTCGTTACCCTGGAAGTCCTAAAAAGGACTATTCTCCTCCAAGTTATCATCTCTTGGAAGATCTACTTTTAGTCCTTAGAAGGACTGGCTTAAAGGGGCGAAGCAATAATGCCGTATAAAGGGGCGTAGGTGCCATTGGAGCAACCCCCCCTAGTATATTTAGATACAAATTATATGAATTTGTATCTAAATAAAAAAAAATATTGAAAATAAATAATTTGCCTTAAACTGTGTACAGTATAATGTACAGAGCATCAAGTGTAATATGCATTGATTGTAAATATGTAAATACTCTGTACGATGAAAATAGAAAAAATGTCATTTTATACATAATATAAACATGCAAAAAATGTCTGTAATAATCATCTGTAGTAATCATATGTATGTAATTTATCTGAGACATTATCATATTATTATTAAACATTATTCAAACGTTCCGTGTAAATATTCATTGTTAATAATAGAAGAACACGTGTTGTAAATATAGATGCAAAAAATTATTATTATCAAAATTTTCATTGAAATGCAATGTAGAAAATGAATCACAAATGCACCACTTAATGCTGAATTTTGTGAAACTTACAAGCTGGAATGTCACTAAAGATGATTATTGTAATTGTGTAAATATTTCAGAAATAAGAAATATTATTATTATTATTATTATTATTATTATTATTATTATTATTATTATTATTATTATTATTATTATTGCCACATATGAGCCATTTTATTACCGAATATGCGCTGTTCATCAGGGATCCGGGGATTGCCAGAGAAGGTTTTCAGATTCGATTTGTATGTAACTCTGATGAACAGTGCATAGTAATGCTCTAGAACATGCCTTCGTAATTTGCTACCTTTTTATAATAGAGTAACAGTTGAACTGGATAAAGCAAATGACTACATGATGATTCTGCTGGATTTGGCAAATGCATTTGCCAAATCATTTATGTACAAATTAAACATCAATGATCCCAGCACTGAACCTGCGGCACACCACTCGTCACCTGTTTTCGCCTCGATTCTACCCCTCCATATACCACTCCAGCAGCCACTCTCTTCTCCACTTAACCAGTGGTATGCTGCAGGGTTCAGTGCTGGGACCATTGCTGTTTAATTTCTACATAAATAATACAGGAAATAAATAGGCTATGAGCATACGTAATCTTCTTTTGTTAAAGATATTGCCACTTGCATAAAAAAAAGAAACGTTTTTCATTGCTGGGAAACATCATCTTGGTAACTAACTTTGTTCCAGCGAAATATTTTTGTTACTTGCAAGTATTAAGTCAAATCAGCTTGAACGATTCAAGGGAAGAAAATTCATATTCTTTATTCTCATAATGCTGTATATGTAGAAAGTTTTTTTGCTCTTGGGTATTCTATATGTTAAAGATACCAAGTAATTTTTTAAACTTGGTTTTAATCCTTTTCCTAAGTAAGCAAACAGACAAGTAAATCAAGTTTGCGCCAGAACATAGTTCACGTCTGAGGCAACTCGTGGTAAAGATGGAGTAAGATCTGATCACTTTCCTTAGTATTTTCCCTAATGCAAAGCACATTCACTTGCGGAGATGTATGATGCTATGCATTAAAGGCAAGAGCCACTACCCAGACCGGTTTCGACCTTTATTGAGATCTCATCAGTGGGAACCAGACTCAAAAATGCGAAGATTGAAGTAATGCAGAGCTTATAAATTTTACCTAAACAAGTTGCCACAAGGTGCTTTGAGCTTATTAAATAAAAATCTCAGATGAGAGAAAGAAACATATATTTCAACTTCAGCATGCAGAAAGGAATACCCGCAACACACGTATATCCCCACTAGAATGCACAACGTATTCATCTTATCACATGTATCTATTTATTAATTCTCCGTGTCAGCATAATATCTGAACAGTTTCCTTCTCTGCTTTCTATAGGTCTTACGATTACTTTTGCAAAATGGAAGTTTGTGTATGTCTGAAAAAAAAAGAAGAACAAGCAGAGTGTTCATTTATGATTATCTAGTTATTTGATGCTACCTTGTTATCTATTATTCTGCTCTGGTTATTCCGTAGTTATGATCTAAGCAGTATTTTAACAGTTCTGGCATAGGGATTTTACCTGCGCCTTAAGTGTTTTAGTTGTGGCAGAGATGCATGGCATCAAGTGTGGCATCTTTTATTTGTTTCCAGAAAATCAGCTTTTGACAATTTTTATTGCAGTAATTACAATCTGTTTTGGTTGTAGTCTACAAATATCACACCTCGTTATGGCTCAAGATGCTTTAGGATAATCACATTACGTTTTTTTTTCTCCTTTTGTATGTAGGAGCCACTTTTTTATAATCGAAGAGTGCTTTCTCTTATCCAGAGTTAGTTTTGCAGATCGCAGTTGAGGAGAAGTCCAATATATGGTTTCTACATCGTCGGCAATCCGTAGAGACCTGAGCGCCAGCATTTCTGGTTATAATGAAACTGCACTTTAGACAGAATTTAATATTAATAAATTTTCATGCTTGATATTATGTTTTATTTTATTTTTTTATTAAATCACTCCCTCGCACGAGAGGTGGCAAAGCCAAATCGGCATCGCGAGCAAGTCAACAAAGAAGGAACCTGACGATGTGTTTTATGAACAAGCTGAAGTTATGGTACTCTTGAGAGAAAACTATCGAGCTAAGAGGCAGAAAGTAATAAAAGAGGAGGACAAGAAGTTGGTTCGTTATGATGAAGGCCTGTAGATTAAAATATTTATTTCAATTTATATGTGCATGCAGCCGGTTCTGATTTTTTATTTCTTTCTTTAACTGCTAATTTCTGTTTGCTAAATGGTATTATTCGTAACTCATGCCATGTGCTCATCTAGAACGTATAAAGCATTCATGTCCACTGTACAGTAGTATTAAACATTAACAGTAGCAGTAAAACACTAACAGTAAACATAAACATTAACATAAAAATTAACAGTAGTATTAAAGCGGCATCCCTCCTTTAAAAAAATAATCCGGTTGGTTGCAATCTGCAAGATAATTGCAATTACAATCAAATTCAAAACCTAATTCAAATCGAATTAGGCCGCAAGGAAGTTGAATCATCGAATCAACTTCCTTGCGGCATTGAAATATACTCTACCAGAAAGTTAAAAGGTCCAACCGGCAATTTAACACTGTGGGTTAAATTACTAACGGATGGATCTTTCAATTTCCTGTTAGAGTAAAATATATGAAAATAAGTAAAATATATGTAAATAAGTAAAAAATAATAATAGAAAATATGCAAAAGAAAAATAAAACAAAATAAATAATGAAAGAAAAAAATAATATAAGTAAATAGTAAAATAGTAAAAAAAAAAAAAAAAAAAAAGAACATCCCGAACTCCTTCCATTATTTTGTAACATAATTGATCATACGAGTCCATACGGAAAACACATGTTATTAGGGCACCATTAACCTTGTAGTTAATTTACACAAGTAATAAAATCCTTATAAGGACTGGCTTAAAGGGGCGAAGCAAGAATGCTTTCATCTTCCCCGTTATCTGTAGAGGACAGTGTAGGGATAAGGTGTTGTTGAGCTATTAAAACTGTAGTCATGGCAGGAGGGTAACAGCAATCACCGAACCTCAGTTAGAGCTTCATTGGCTACAGCATTACCATCCATTACCCTCCAAGGGATTGAATGAATCAATCACCGACTATGTAAGTAAAGGTGAAATCTCAAAAATACGGACGATCTCTATCTCTAGGCCACTCCATATATAGTGGGCGAAAGACCGTCCTAATCTCAGCGTTGGTTCTACTCAGTGAAACTCGATTACCGAGCAGAACCGCTCAAATTCCGAGGAAAATAATTCACCGACAAAGCCCCTCAGCGGGCCGTGCCGGAGAACACCTTCCCCGGAGACTCAAAGTGCTCCCTTAAGGCAAAAACCTTAAGAGAGCGAACTCAAAAACTCATTGCCCAAGTGGGTAACAGCAACAGCCGAACCTCAGTTAAACTTCATTGGTACAGCTTTGCGTTGCTATCCATCACCCCCAAGGGCATTAATGAACCGACTATGTAAGTAAAGGTGAAATCTCAAAAATACGGACGATCTCTAGGCCACTCCATAGTGGGCGAAAGACCGTCCTAATCTCAGCATTGGTTCCACTCAGTGACGAGCTCCCCGACCACTGAGCAGAACCGCTCAAATTCCGAGGAAAATAATTCACCGACAAAGCCCCTCAGCGGGCCGTGCCGGAGAACACCTTCCCCGGAGACTCAAAGTGCTCCCTTAAGGCAAAAACCTTAAGAGAGCGAACTCAAAAACTCATCGCCCAAGGGGGTAACAGCAACAGCCGAACCTCAGTTAAACTTCATTGGTACAGCTTTGCGTTGCTATCCATCACCCCCAAGGGCATTAATGAACCAATCGACTATGTAAGTAAAGGTTCGATCTCAAAAATATCGGACGATCTCTAGGCCACTCATTCGTGGGCGAAAGACCGTCCAAATCTCAGCGTTGGTTCTACTCAGTGAAACTCGATTACCGAGCAGAACCGCTCAAATTCCGAGGAAAATAATTCACCGACAAAGCCCCTCAGCGGGCCGTGCCGGAGAACACCTTCCCCGGAGACTCAAAGTGCTCCCTTAAGGCAAAAACCCTAAGAGAGCGAACTCAAAAACTCGTCGCCCAAGGGGATAAGAGCAACAGCCGAACCTCAGTTAAACTTCATTGGTACAGCTTTGCGTTGCTATCCATCATCCATCACCCCCAAGGGCATTAATGAACCAATCGACTATGTAAGTAAAGGTTCGATCTCAAAAATATGGACGATCTCTAGGCCACTCATTCATGGGCGAAAGACCGTCCAATTCTCAGCGTTGGTTCTACTCAGTGAAACTCAATTACCGAGCAGAACCGCTCAAATTCCGATGAAAATAATTCACCGACAAAGCCCCTCAGCGGGCCGTGCCGGAGAACACCCTCCCCGGAGACTCAAAGTGCTCCCTTAAGGCAAAAACCTTAAGAGAGCGAACTCAAAAACTCATCGCCCAAGTGGGTAAGAGCAACAGCCGAACCTCAGTTAAACTTCATAGGTATAGCTTTGCGTTGCTATCCATCACCCCCAAGGGCATTAATGAACCAATCGACCGCATCTCACGGTCGTTTGATTCATCTCAAGTAATAAAATTCATTTAGTTTTCAAATATTAATAAAATTTATGTTATAAATATAATGGCGTATTTAGATAGAGTATTTTATTGAAATTAATTTTTGAAATTTTACATATATTTAATATATATTTTACAGATCATTTTAGTTACAAATATTTTGTTAATAATAATTATGTACAGTATTTTTTCGAAATTTTATTATCTTTTATATACCATGTGAACAAGTTTATTTATGTCCAGAAAAAAGTTAGTGGAAGTTATTTCAGTCTTGTTTTGAGCTAAATCTCTAATGATATTATTATTATTATTATTATTATTATTATTATTATTATGTCTAAATCCAACCCTATTTTCACAAAAAAAAAAAAAAAAAAAAAAAGTAAAACTGTAATAGCAGTCGAAGTCTTAAGCATGTACCAACAAACAGTAAAATCAACACCTGGCTTGTGACCACTATAGGAACACAACCATAAAACCACCACCCTCTGTCATCTATTATCTTCCTCAGATAAGCTCTGCTAAGCTTCGAGGAAGAAAATTACTAACTTGCAAGTATCTGTTATACACACTTGTAATGCGTTATAAATATTATATACATATAATTACTACAGCAACTATGTATGCAATTCATCTGAGACATAAAAAAAAAAAAAAAAAAAAAAAAAATGTATATAATCCATATTGTAAATACTGTAAATATTATTATTGTATGTAACTTATACTGAGACATAATGAAATGTAAAAAAAAAAGTATTATTATTACTATTGAATTGTGAGTGTATGCTGCATTACTGCATTGTATCGTGAATTGAGTGCACATTGATGCCAATCCATATTTAGCTAGTTTAAAAAAAAAATGTATACTCATATTTATAAAATGTACACTGCATTTTGTATATCAAATTTTCGTACTGTACAGAAAAGATAATATGTTTTTCATTGTGTGTGTGCAGATACTCTGTGTGATAGTAAACCTTATCATTTTCATTGTAAAAACAAAAACAAATAAGTCGTTTATAAAAAAAAAAAAAAATTATTATTATTATATTCTAAATTCAAAAATTCTGTATAAACCTTATTTTAAATATTGTAAATATTATTATTGTATGTAATTTATACTGAGACATAATAAAATGTTTAAAAAAAAAAAAAAAAAAAAAAAAAAAATATTATTATTATTATTATTATTAGAAAAAGGTTCAGAGAATGTAAAAGCCAGCTTAGTAGATCTTGTCAAAGAACTTTTTGTTAAACAGAATAAACAAATAACAAAAAAAAAAAAATAGCGAACATGAAGAGTTTGTTAAATTTAATAATTCAAAAGTCGAAGAAGTCTTACAAACGGTAAAAGTCATTAAAACCACCATTAACGTACTAACTGACACATCAATTTGTGTTAAAAATTTTGTCAATTTTTAACACAAATTGATAAAATACATCCGAACTCCGTTAAGAATTTAACTCCCTAAAACTACAATACGAAGTTTTAATCAACAACAACATAAAGAAGACCTTGTCATAAACGGTCTTGCAGAAACTGAATCCAGAGAAAATCTCAGAGACGTAGTTTTAAAGTTAAGATATTCAGACCATAAATCGGATTAATAGAGTAATCTTTTTTGTGAAGGGGAGGGGATGGTGGGTTGTGGATAACTGGGTTAAGTATTTTTTGGATTCTTTTGGGGGGGGGGGGGGTTGCCATTGGCTGAGAAAGTGTCACGGATGTGATTTAGTTCAGTGGTTAGGGCTTGATCATTTGAACAGATTATTTTTGCCCTGTTGAATAGTGTCTTAATAACTCCATATTGTTGTGAGGGGGGGGTGACGGGATTGTTGGTGAATGTATCTGCCTGTATGGGTGGGTTTTCTATAAACTGAGAAAACCAAGGTTCTATCAGGTTGGCGGGTGACTAGTGTGTCTAGGAAGGGAGGTTATTGTTTTCCTCTTTTTCCAGGGTGAACTTGATTCTAGGGTGTTGGTGGCCAAATAGCGAACACATCATCAACGTAGCGAAGCCATATGGTAGGTTTTTGTGGGGCTGAGTTTAAGGCTTTCTCTTGAAAAGTCTCCATAAAGAAGTAACCACTGAACTAAATCACATCGGTGACACTTTCTCAGCCAATGGCTACCCCCCCAAAAGAATCCAAAAAATACTTAACCCAGTTATCCACAACCCACCATTCCCTCCCCTTCACAAAAAAGATTACTCTAAATCCATCAACATTCCCTACATCCGAGGCACCTCGGAAAAAATCAACAAAATTTTAAAAAAACATGCCTTGACCACCTGTTACAGATCACATAGAAAATTGGCATCCCTTATCCGCTCCACCAAAGACCAACCACTTCCCCTAGACCTACCTGGTGTATACCAGGTCCCTTGCAGCTGTAAACTGTCCTACTTTGGCCAAACAGCCAGGACAGCAAATATCAGAATCTCAGAACACAAGGATTACATCCGATTTTACAAGTACAGCCACTCTGGGCTTGCAGACCACGCTCTGGATACTCGCCACAGAATAAGATGGAAGAAAGCCACAGTAATACATCGCAGCAAGTTCAAATATGAAAGACTATTCATGGAATCAGCCTCAGCCCTTAGGAACATGCCAAACCTCAACAAATTTGGATGCATGAGACTGCCCCAAATTTGGGAAACATTTATCAGAACTTCAGCCCAAAAGCCCAGAACTACCAATATAGCCGTCCAGGGGGCACCATCAGGACTTTAGGAAAACGTTAGCTTCCTAGCTTCAGTTCTCATTTGCTGTTATGTAGTACTTGTGTGCACGTGTCTTTGTAATAAGTTCCCAAGAAGATGGCAACGTGACGTTTGCCGAAATATCGGAAAGTATATATTACAATTTATTTAATTTATATTTCTAGTGTACGCTGTCAATTCCTTAATTATTAGTTATCATGTATAACCAGCGTATAAGCCTCTCAACAAGAATAATGATTTGTTATCATAACTTCTCCCAAACTGCATTTGCTCCAGGGGTACACTGCAGAATTTATCTCAGTACTGTAGCTAATTGGCCGGGAAGTATTTATCTACAAACTATGAACAATTCCAAAATTCCTTGGCTTTCTGCGACATTCCTCCTTAGCGGAATGAATAACAAGCCTCTCCAAAAATGACACCCATGTACAATTTCGTCTTTCGTAAGCAAGTCGCGTTCATAAGTTTAAATTACTTTTTAGAAAAACCTAATTTTAATATAAAACATAATAATTATTATTATGCTATTTAAAAATTACATTAGATATTTTAAAACTTTAAAAATAACGTACTTTTTTAAAACAGCATAAAACACCATTTTTTTTTATATTTTAAGCCTTTTTTAAATAAAGCTGAAAGACGTAAATCGTTAGATTGTGAATGGTATAGAATGGGATCAATCGACCGTGAGTTGCGGTTATCGATTCATTCAATCCAATACCCTTGAAGGGTAATGGATGGCAATGCTGTAGCCAATGAAGTTCTAACTGAGGCTCGGCTATTGCTGTTATCCTCCTGCCATGATCAGACCTTTAATTGATCAATAACACCTTATCCCTACACTGTCCTCTACAGATAACGGGGAAGATGAAAAGCATTCTTGCTTCGCCCCTTTAAGCCAGTCCTTATCCTTATAAGGATGAGGATAAATCGTTATTTAAATTTAAAAGGTTGACACGCATCATCAATAAATTATGATTACTTTTTCGGGTGGTTTTCACGATAAAAGATATATTGAGACATATTTCACAAGCTCTAGAATGTACAATTCTAGAATATATTCAATTATTTACGAAATGTTGTAACACGTATATTTTGATATCAAAAAATATTTTGAAATGTGAAAATATAATTTCTAAATATTTTTCATACCGTATATATGTTATAATATTTCAAGCTGGATATATCGTATTATAATATTTTTAATTAAGGGAGCAAGAAAAGCAAATTGAGGGCTCTAATGAGCAAATCGCAATGAAATTCTTCTCCCACCCAAAGACAATCACAATCATCGATGGTAAATTCAAACCGCAGTCGTTTGATTCGAAAACCGGTATGTTAACGACTCTGCCAATCAGGACCAAAATTTTCAGTCATGAAAGTTTTGGTTTATTCCAAAAATATATTATATATTAAAAGAGCATCTCATTCTCTCAGCTCTCTAAATATGAGGAGGTCAAAGAAAATGGAAGAAGGAATAGGTCACGGATTTCCTTGCCAATTTCAACAAAAGATGGCGCATTATTTCGATTATAATTGGTTAAATCAGTAAACATGTAAACTGATAAAAGGAAAGTTTCTTCAAACCTTTTCATGTCAAGGGCCTGGAGGTGCGTCGTGTAGGCTAAGAAGTCTCTTCAGCGGATCTGAAGTAGTAGATTCTAAAATGATGGTCGAGGAATAACTGGTGCACCTCTATACTCTGACGTTATCTTTCTATTTTGGAAGATGAGTGATGTGACGATATTTAATGGGCGACAGGGTTTCATCTCCTTTTTTGGAATGGGTTGGATATATGCTTGCTTTAAGGCTTCTGGTAAGCTGAGAATTCACAATTGTACAAACGATGTAGGACAGGTGTTAGTTTTGAGTCTTTATATTAATTATTAATACAAGTATGGTGCGAAGACCGACGTATTCGACTCTCGACCATTCGGTATCTCAGCAGTGGTGATAAAGATTTTGGAAACGTTACCTAGGGCTCGCATTCAGACATGGGTTGAGAATGAATCTCTACTTTTGGAACGAGCAGCATGGATTTAGAGTACATACTAAGGAAAGATAATGTTTTAGTAACTTGCTCGCGTTCCATAATAATGTTACCACTGAGTTAGACAAGGCGAACGAATACGCCATGATACTTTTGGATTTCGCTAAGGCTTTTGACAGAATACAGCATGGAAGACTAACGCATAAATTGGAGAATATGGGTTGGGATTATAAACTATTGCCATGAATACGAGGTTGGCAGACTGACAGGTATCAAATAGTGTTATACAGAGGAAGTGAGAAGACTTCAAAAATTAAGTGTTGTACCAGTGTTGTACCACACGGAATATTCCTTGGCCCACTGTTATTCAATCTGTTCATTAATGGTATTGGGAAGGGTTTGACAAGCGCCATATAGCTATTTTCTGATTCTGCACATATAGGTAGGGTAATCAGCAGTGCTTCTGATATGCAATACTTGCAGAATTATTTGAATTGGCTAGTATTATGGGCATGTATAAATGACTGCCATTTCAATGTTAATAAATGTTAGGTCAGGCAGTTTCGTGGATTAAATATCCAATGTCGTATTATGTAAGTGGGATTATGTTTGAAGAGAATTATAGGGATCTTGGAATTTTAGTAGACTCTTCGGGTTTTGTACAAAGGACTTTTCTCTGCAATTTTGGAAAACGAAGTAGAAAGCCACTTCAGGCGTCCAATAAGCAGAGTGGAGTTCTCAAACTGGCGACGTACTTATCAGAAACATTCCATGAAAACTTGGCCCTCAAAGACATAACCAACTAGCGAAATATAAAAATTTCTGTTAAGTCACACTTATTCAAAGTCACAGGTATTTACTAATATATGCAACAAATAAACGTGACATGTGTAGAATCATATTTATGTTTTTTAAACATGTAAGTAAAATACTATGAGTGCTCTTTGAAGTATATTTTTTTATTCAACATGGCGTTAGCTTTCCGATTACATTTCTGTTAATGATAACACAGAAATAAATCTTTTTTCCATTCATCTCACATCGTAGCCTATATCGAGCCATCTTGCACAATCCGTAATGAAACTGAGATGATTTAATAAACAAGAAGTCAGCAAATCCTTGTAATCACTGTAAGTGAACCGCTTCGCAAAGTTGCAATGCGATACTTCCCCATTTATAGGTTTTATGAAATAACAGAAAGTCAACTTTTATGTATTTACTAGAGGGTTCTCTAGTAAATACATAAAAGGATCTCCCCCCCCCCCTAGTTCCGGACTGGTAGGCCGATTCTCCTTGAATTCTGATGACTCGAATTTTGAAGACTCGAGACTCAGGGTTTCCCTGAGTTTCAAAACGTTTCATAATATAACTTGACAAAAAAAGTGACACAAAAACGTTACAAAAAAAGGCTTGTCATTTTATATTATAGAGGGTAGATTTCATTTTGCTAAAGATGTTTAAACCACTGTTTGCATTTAAAGGGAAAAATTCACGACTGTTCGTTACGTCTAAATCACATCGAAATCTCCAAGATGTTGTTGACCAACCATAATATTACGGTATAATGAAGACCAACTCCAAACTATTAACCACCAATGGTTAGATATTGCGTCTGAAGCTCCGGTAGAGTTTGCCCGAATTATTTTCCTCCTATGCTGAGTAACGGTTAGGGTGTTTAATAAATTCAGTGGCTAATTATTATTCTTCCCCATCTGACGTACCACACTGAAAACAAACATATTCGAATATGTTACTATTGCACCGCTCAGATGTCTTCAGATTGAATTTTTCTGCAAAGATAGAAAACTAGAATAGAATATAGAAAGAAATAAAAAATAGAAAGCTCGTACGTGGAAAAATGTTGATTAGAAAAGCAGTCCATGAAAAGAAATTATTTGAAAAATGTCTCCTACCCCCCCCCCCTCATACACCCGATTTCCTCGCTCATTGACGTCATATCTTGACACTAACTCTTAAATGATGCCTTCACTTGTCGCTTCTGTTTCGACTTGATATTGACTCTCCCTAAGCTATAATCCGATCCCATCCCTGCTCAACTGACGACCCTTCTCTTGCTCATGTGTATCATGTATCATGTGTGGTATGTTCTTAATTCTTCCATTCGGTGACCGCTAAGTGTCCACTTCCTGAAGTCTTTTCACTGGAATTTTGTGTTATTGCAAATGACCATGCGATGCTTCAGGGCTAATTCAAGCATTCTTTCTCCTCTGTCATTGCTTTCTCAATATCCATATTTGTCCCTTAATTCTTTCCCATCCTCCATTGTCCTTTCCAATTTCGCATCGCAATCTCCTCCAATAATTAGTGTTTCTTTCTTTGGTACTAATTTCAAGATTACTTCCAGGTTGCTGTAGAATAACTCCATTTCTTCTTCAGTACGCTATGAAGTGGATGAATAGATCTGAACCACTATTATGTTAGATGGTCTTACTGCAAAACCTGCCATTGTTTTGGTTTCATTTATTGGTTTGTATTATCATAATATTGTTTCTCTTCCTCTTTTACTGAGAAGAAATAGAACTCCTGCCTCATGTTCTATACTATTACTAGACCAGCTTTTCTTCACACCTCTCGCTTCCGTTAATCTAAGGATGTCACATCGGTATCGTTCATCTCCTTGCAAATTAAATCTAACTTTCTGGGAGCCCATAGAACACTGACTTTTGATGTTCTTACTGAGAGCGTGTCTCTTGTCCGTTTTACTTTTATTGCACTTCTTTCGGTAGGTAACTTATGGATCCAACCCGATCTCAGTTGAGTGCACGGGCGTTGCCTATCCGGGCGAATTTCGAGCCGGCATGTTGTACTTTTCCTTTGCACTTCCATATTGCATCAGATTTCAATCGTGTTCTGTTTTTGCAGTCAACGCATCGACACTCATCTGACCAACCCTATTAGTTCTTTCAGCTGTCCCTAACATGGCGACAGATGCAGTTTGCAGCCGCACACTATGGAAAAGACACTGCTGTTGCCTGATGGTCCACTGGAAGCATTTCATTTCCTCTTACCACTCGCATCTGGGATGCATTCCCCTGTCAACCACAGGGGAACCGCGTTCTCTAGGAGAATATTGGCTCTCCTTAGGAGCCAATATTCTCCTCTCTTAGGAAAAATATAATTTTTTATGTAAACTTTTTCATAGGAAATATTGTTTCCACAATATAAAATAAACCCTTTAACACATTTGTTAGATGATCAGAGTACACAACACTGTTTTAGCCATCACATTTTTTTCCCTTGCAAATTGAGAGACAGCCTGTGTGCACTCTCACCATCGCTATAGTCGAGTACATTCCTTTGGGTGCCTGAAAAGGGACAATGTTCCTTACCATAGATAGAAATTATACGCATTTTAAGGAAATGCTTAAAACTCAGCGGATGTGAGATCCCTGTATTTTTTTTGTTTGTTTTGTTTGTTTATTAGGTTTTTTCTTGATTTTATGAGTGTTTTTGAGTGAGTTTTTTATGGTCCTTAATATAAAGTGTTTAAGTCGATTACTTAGTTTATTGCTTTGTGGGAGGAGAAAGACTCGAAAACAAACCCCCCACGCATAGGGTTTGTTTTCGCAGTTCGGTTAGGGCTATTAACAGATCAATGTTAAGATAGAATTGCATACTACTTTCTTAATTATTAGTTATTCAGAGTTCTCTTTTTGTGATCCCTCAAACGGATTCTCCCCATGTGTGCATGTAGCAGGTATAGTCCCCCCCCCCCCATACACACACACAGCATGCCAGCCTAGGAATAAAATGACAAAAATTCCTTCTAAATGTTTCTCCGAGACAAGAATATCGGTAGTGATGCATATTTTCAAAAAAGTTTGTAATTTTCAGTTGAATATCATCAATATCTTATGTAAGATTTCTCAAAACATAAAGTTCAGTTCGTTAATAGAATTTTCTTTTTCAATTAGTTACTTAAGAAGCCAGACTATCCTAATTATGTGAGCTAAAACCAAATTATTTTGTGTTTGAGTACAATGACTACAAATTAATAAAGTAATCTTTATTTTAAAGTTAGTATTTTTATAAAACAAAATTGTAACTTTTATGTTACATACAATTTTAAATTTAATTATAAATTATTTCAGAATATAAATAAAAATAATTACAAAATTTAAATACAGTAAGAAATAATTTATATGTTATTAGTATTTATGACATGTATGTTGCAGTATTTATTAAATGTATTTCTTTAAGCTCAGTCTCATTATAAGGAATCCTGTAAATGTATCACGTAATGGATATTTATGAAGTATACCAGACGGGAGGCATCTGATTATTACATTCCTATTTTAGGACTTCCAGGGTAACAAACTGGTCAATGCTGTAAGTCCAATGAAGCTTTCCAACTGGGGCTCGGCTATCTGCCGTTACCCAGCCATGACTAGAGCTTATTTAGCATTCAATAACACTCCATCCAACACAGATTTTAATTCATTCAGATGACGGGATAAACTGAGTCAAGGACTCAGTCTCGCCAGAATTTCCAATTGTAAGATATCTTTAAGAACTTAATATGTATTATTACATTCTATTGACTACCATACTCTTGGAGGGTAATTTCGATGGCAAAATGCTGGTCAGCTAAGTCTAGAAGTTCTCCAATTGTCGGCTCGGCTATTGCTGTTATTATTACATTCTATTCTACCAGACACTTTTAATTTCAGCTCAAAACTGGTCACCTTATCCCTACACTGTCCAATTGTCGGATAACGGGGAAGATGATTATTATTAGCATTATTGCTATTCTACCAACACTTTTAATTTCAGTCCTTATAACTGGTCAGCTAAGGACATGTATTTGCAATCTGTTAAGGGAGGAGGTGGAAGAGAATGGAAAGATCAATCGACCGTGAGATGTGGTGATTCATTCCAATCCAATTAAATCTGTATTAATGGATTCAGATGCTGTCAGCCGAATGAAGTTCTGCGGAACTTAGGCTTGGCTATCATGCTGTTATGGATCCTGCCATGATCAGCAGCTGATTATATAGCTACCAACACCTTGTAATTTCAGCAAAAACTGGTCCTCTAAGTCCAGAATTTCCAATTGTCGGGGATATCTGTATGAAAAGCATTAATATAAATCTGCTATTAATATTAAGATATTCCAGTCCTTAAATTTAAGGACTGTTAAATGCGTGCTCTTTTATGTTGCCTCTAGATAATTATATTTACTTTTGTATGTCGCGTGAGATGCAGTGATTATTTATGTCTTGGAGGGTCACAATGGAAGTCTTGGCAATAGACTGTAGCCAATGAATTGATTAACTGAGGATATTTTCGGCTAAATTATACCCTCCTGTGTGACATGATCAAGTTGAACTGTTAATAGCTCAATAGACACCTTATCCCTACGAAATGTCCTCTAGCAGATAGACGGGGAACCGATGAAAAGCTGTATTAAATGAACTTCGCCCCTTTAAACACAGTCCTGTATAAGGACTATAAATGACTGTATAAATTCTGGACTTCGTAATGAAATTCCAATTAAATGCATTTTCGGTGATATCGTCGTTTCACTGCGGAAAACTGAAAGCAAAAAAATCATGCACAATAGTATTGGATCCTGAAGCGGACAGCATCTGATTATATTCTACCGATTAGAGGAATTTTTATTTTTTTCTGACCGGCTCCAGAATTAGTCGAAACAAAAGGCGAGTTTTACTCCTGTATTGGATCCTACCAGTAGAGCATTTGACTGTATATTCTACCAACACAATTTTCAGACAGTAAAAAATAATGTTCATGCAAAACCACCAGATGACGGCACTTTTTAGCCGCCTCTCTTCACCGGAGACCACATATAATTAAGTGTCTTGGGCCAGACTCTCTCTCTCTCTCTCTCTGTAATTGGCTATCGGTGGAGATTTAACTCCCCCCCCCCATCAGACTCCAAAAGTTCGATAGGACTAAAAAAAGAGGACATCATGCGTGCGGTATTGAAATAGCTCGAGACAGGAACTAGGAAATGGGTGGTGGACTCATTTCTGATCAATAATATCAGGTGTGCTGATAATACTGTACTCCTCTGTAATGAGAAGGAAGAACTAGGACAACTTTATGACAACGTTAACTAGATCAGCATGAACATAGAACCTCAGCTCAAGTTCTCAAAGGAAATACAAACATGGAAGCTCCTAAGAAACGAGTGTGCCATAGGCGAGAAAGAATTTAGAAACTCCGCAAGTTTGAATACCTGGGATCCATTATTAATATGAAGAATTGCTGCTCCGAAGAAGATTAGGAATGGCTTAAACAACAGTCAAAGACTTGTGTAAAATCCGTTAGGATGAATCTATCTCCATGGGAACAAATTTGAGGATTTGGAAGGGAACTGTTTTTCCAACAGCGTCTTACAGATGCAAGACTTTGAACCTGAAACAGTCTGATAGGTAAAGGATAGCTGCTTGCTTTTGAGATGTCGTGTTTAAAGCTGTTGGGGATATCATAGGCTGAAAGGCGTACAAATGGATGGGTGTTAGAAAAGATCCGTGGAACGTTGAGGCTCTTCAAGGATAATGACAGAAGTTGGAATATCTTGGAGACATTGAAAGGATGGAAGGAAGACTTCTCAAAACAGTAATAGAAGGTCAAGTTCCTGGAAATAGAGAAAGAGGTTGACCTTCAGTCACAGAAAGTCTACCTTCTGTGACTTAAGAATCACAGAAGAAAAACTCATTGGCTCCTCTGGAACGATTTTAGTGCGTTGAACGAATTCTGAAATAACAGCAGAGGAAATGAATGATATGAAGATAAAAATGGTAAACGATTGGGATCGAGAAGGAGGGAGATTGGATGGTAAGGATTTAGGAAAGAGAAAAAAAATCTATCGGCTGTTTAAAAATCGAATCATAGTTTGATGTTTTCAATCTTAAAATCATATATTGGAATTTGTATTAGTAAAATATGAAGAATATTCGGCAACAGGCGTAGTAAGATTTGGCAGTCTAAATATGTAAGAGAGTGTGAGTTACTAAATTAGTATTAATACTTATATAAATATAATAGTAAATAATAAGCTTTAGAATTGATCATATAATTAAAGAAGAAGAAGAATATCGTTATAAACTAACTCGTTATTCAGGTTTTATTTCATTTTTTCGTACTTATTCCGTGTACTTCTAGTTATAATTCTAATTTATTTTGCGTTCGAACAGACAGCGCATTTGTTCTGCAAATTCTTGCCCTTCCTGACGATATCTTCTGACGATTTCCTCTCATTCATTCGTTAACCTTCATCACATCGCATTTTTATACTCCAGAAAAGTGTCAAAAGTGTTCGTATCAGTCTTTTATTTAACCAGCTGATCTAGTGGAGCCAAGTCCGCATTATAGTTCTATTCCAACTGAATTATATGCTTATTTTATTATTAACGTATATTATTTAATACTATTTTATGCTTAATTAATAAAAGAGAATTCTGCAATTTGCTTTTGGTACTCGTTTAGATTAAAAAATATTAAGTGACTTTCTTAATTACTTTTCAAAAATGACTTATTGCTGTGTAAATGCAAAAAATGTTGAAGTAAATTGTACTAAGAAAAAGAAACAAACTGAGGAAATTAAGAACTATGGATAACCTATGTTTTCATAAGCACATAACAACAACAACAACAACGTTACTGGCTTGCTGGGTGAAGCATAAAATGCTTTTTATTTTCTCCTTTATCTGTGTGGAGAAGCTTGATGGGGGACGTTGTGAGACTTATGCTCGCACTTTGTGAACTATGGAGTCAGCTCTGTTCTGCTGAAAGCAGGATTGCCTTGGGTCTTTTGTGTTTTTGATAGTCATGTTCACTATAACTGGAAGCTTGTCTGATTAGTGGATTGGGATGAGAATGTGCCTTGCTGAAGAACTTTTCCGCATGGTCATGAAGGAGAGAACGGATGTCAGGGGTTCCGGTTTCTCTGTGGATCTGCGTGTTTCTGACGAACCATGGGGCGTCTAAGATCATCCGCAAGCATTTGTTTTGTATCCTCTGTAGTTTCTGGATGTTAGATTTGGATGTGTGACTCCATGCCGGGGATGCATATGTGATTACTGGTCGAATTACCATCTTATATAATAACAGCTTGTTGCGTTTATCCAATTTGCTGTTGCGATTGATCAGGGGATAGAGTTGGGCTATGGTTCTGGATGTCTTTGTGCCTATGAGCTGTTGAAATTTAGCTTTTTGTCTAGCTGAACTCCAAGGTATTTGGCTTCTGTCTGCCATGGTATCTTTTTTCCGAGAAGTTCAATATCATCTTGGATGAAGGCTTTGCGTCTGGTGAACAGTATAGCTGAGCTTTTGACGGGGTTTACTTGTATCCTCCAGTCGTAGAACTATTTCTCTAGCTTTGTAATAGTATCCTGGAGACGACTGATCGCCAGGTGTGGGCAGAGAGATCTTGTCATTATGGCTGTGTCGTCAGCATATAGGACTGTGATGGTAGTCCTCATGTTCTGTGGAATGTCCGCCACGTAGATTGTGAAAAGTAAAGGAGCCAAAAGAGATCCCTGTGGTACTCTTTGCAAGGATTTTGCGCCTAGTTGAGATGGTGCCATTTATTTTTATCTGCATGGATCTGTCAGTGAGGTATGATTTTATTAGACGGGTAAGGTTTGTTGGAATGTTGGCCTGAATGAGATTATAGAGTAATCCTTGATGCCAAAGGCCTTGGCAATATCCAGAAAAACTGCAGCTGTGTTAAGGTTCCAGTTGTATCCTTGAGTGATATGCTCCACTAGTCGGTGTATTTGTTGCACTGTGCTGTGCATACTGCGGAAGCCGAATTGTTCGTTTGGAATTATTCCTATTTGGTCTGATTTTTCTTTTAGTCTTGAAAGGATAATTTTTTCAGCAATCTTTCCCAGGTTGGAAAGCAGGCTTATTGGACGGTAGGCTTTGCGGGAGTTGCGGATTGTTTCCTGGCTTTTTTATTGGTATGATGTCTGCTGTTTTCCATGCAGAAGGGAAGTGTTGTATCCTCAATACTGCATTGGTTATGTTAACCAGGTGCATAATAGCCTTTCTAGGAAGTAATTTGATGATTCTGTAAGTAATTCCATCTGGCCCTGGAGCTTTTTTGTTGTTTAGATGTTTTATGATGTTGGTTATTTCAACTGGAGTAGTGGGGCTGATGCTGGCTGGTTTGTCTTCGGACTGACTTAAGGTACGCTTGACCTGCTGGTGGACATTATATATATGGGTAATGTTTATATTATCATATGACGGGTTGCATTGTTTTTCTAGGTTTTCTGCTATTGCTTCTGCTTTTTCTTTATCAGTGTGCGCCGTTCCATGAGCAGTTTACATGGGCGGTAGGGGATTGTGTTTAGTGCGCAGAATCTTCAGAAATTTCCATATTGTGTGATCTTCTGGGTTGAGTGATGATAGTTTATTGTCCCAATCCTGGTTCCTGTGGATTTGAAGTGCTTTTCTGACTTGGTTGTTCAACTTGTTCAGAGTTTTCTTGTCCTTTGGGGTTCTTGTGTTGTGGTATCTTTTCCTGGCTTTGTTTTTTGTTCTGATGAGGTCCATTATGTTTTCTGGGAGCCGACCGGATGGGTGGTTGGTTGTGGTTTTGGTGACTGCTTCTAGTGCTTTTTTAATTTGGCTTGTTAAATTGCTTATTGCTTCATCTATTTCTTCTTTTTTGTGGATGATTGGTACAGGACCAATGCATTCTGGTAGGATTTTAGCTAGCCTATCCCACGATATGAAGGTGTGTTGGTGGGCCAGTTGGTCTTGCGTGCCAAATTTGATCACGATTGGGTTGTGGTCCGATGATAGTTCACTGAGCGTCTCTAGTTTGTATTGATAACTGATGTTTCTAAGGATGGCTATGTCAAGTACATCTGATCTGCCATGAGGGCTGTAATGAGTGTGCTCAGTGGGTTCTGCTACCACAGCTGAGTTAATTGTTGAATAGTTGTGTAGTATGCGACCACTTCTGTTGTTGGTGATGCTGAACCATGCTGTGTGTTTGGCGTTCAAGTCACCTACTATGATGGTGGGGTCTATGGTGCCGAGGACTGCATCCAGGTCTGTTGTCAGTAGAGGATTGCTTGGTGAGTTGTAGGCAGCAAATATCTTGAGGCTTCCAGCATTGTTTGTGTGGACTTGTATTCCTGTGGTTTCCAGGTTTGTAGTCTGTGGGTTGGATATGGCATTGTGGTGGAGGTATGGTTTGATGTAGATGGCAGTGCCTCCCCCTCTGGAGCTGAGTCTATCCGTTCGGTATATTGTGTATCCTCTCACTTGTGGGTTGTTGGCAGGTCTTAGGTGGGTCTCGTTGATCAGCATTATGTCCGGGTTGTGTCTTTGTGCGAATTCCTGTAGTTCTAATGTTTTGTTGGTGAGGCCATTGGCATTCCAGGCTGCAATTAGAAGCGAGTTAGGTTTTACTTTTGTTTTATTCATAGTTGAGTGCTGTGAGTATGGAATGGGTTCCTTGCAGGAATCTCTTTGTGGAGGATGGAGTTGGGTTTGTTCTGCTGAATTCCTGCAGCATAGTGGCTAGCGAAACAGTCAGTATTGCTGTGATGTTGGAGCCTATTTGATTGCATTGTATTGTGTCCTTTGGGCGGGCTGCTTCTGCATAGGTCTTGGTGGAAGGTTGAGCACTTTCCTGACTTTTATGGATTGGGTTTTGGTGGTTTGATGACTGTGCAGCAGAGATGCTTTGAGTGGTGGTCCAGATTGGGGGAGGTTGGACGGGTCTTATAGTTCCGTGATTTCTGGGATGGTGGCTGCATCCTTTGTAGTTTGCTGGGTGGGGACTTCCACAGTTGGCACATTTGGCTGGTGTGGTTCTTGCTTTTGTGCATGGTTTGATGCTTCTCGCCACACTTCAGGCATCTGAACTCGGTCTTACAGAGTCTTTGGGTATGGCCAAACTTTTGGCAACGATGGCATTGCCCTGCTGATGCCCTTTTCCTGAGTGGCTCTGTTGATATTTTAAGTCCACAGACCGCAGTTATGTCATAAATTTGTCTTTGTGTGTTCTGTGTCTCAACCAATACTAATGGCATCGGTTGTTTATCGGATCTGTACATCTGGCTGACTTTGATAGGTGTTAGGCCCTGATGGGTAAGGTCAGCCGCGATCTCCTCGGAGGTAATGCCTTCGGTGATACCTCGCAGTACAACCTTTAGATTTCTTTCGCTGCTTAGTGCGAAGGTGTGGTACTGTAGTTTGTTGTTATCCATCATTTTTGTTATTCCTCTGTAGTCTGTGACTGTTGTTGGTTGAATTTTTACACCTTCGTCGGTGTTTCTGGGCCAGGAGTATCCAATTTGATGTTCTCTTAGGTTTCTTGGAACTATGGTCCATTTTTCATAAATACATAACTCATCTATTGTAGATTATTTATGCCTGCTCTAACAAATAATTAAATGGTGTGAAGCTATTTTTAATTTTAATAGGTTAAATTAAGAAAATAATTTAACAGATTTTTTAATTTAAATAAATATTACACTTTACAATAAATTGTATTTTAATTTTTATTTAATTTTTTGTACAGATTAAGAAATAAACGTTTTTAGGATACCCTATACTGAGATTGTTTGTATATGCAAATATAAAAATATGATCGATAACATGATTAGTGTATCGTATTGAGTACAATTCACGCAGTACCTTTCTAACCGAAAACATTTGTGTAAATCTGCATTGCTACTTAAGTAAATGTGATCGGTAAGCTTATTATTTTCATAAATATGTATTAACTCATGCATTACTCATTTTTCAGAACATAATAATAACGAAGTTTGTAGAAATTGTTTCAGTCACCGACCAGATGGTTTTTTATTTCATTCAAATTCTCATTGAATTGGTTATCCGCCGAAAATTGCATTGGTCGATAATAAAAGGGAAATTGTGATTATTATAAATTAAGAAATGATTTTGACCTAAATTTATTTATTTCGTATCCAAACACAAGTAGTAAGTAAGTGGTACAACATGATTTACAACAAATTAGGATACATTACAATGAGATTATCTTAGATTTGGTAGGTGAATTATACAGGGAAATAATAATTAAATATGAAAAAAAGGAAACTATACATAACTTATATACAATAAACATGGTCAGATGTTCCTCCAGTACCTTGCACAATCAACTGCTCTTTCTGTGGTGGATATAAGGTCCTCTTTTGCACAAGGCGATGGAAGAAAGGGACAAGAAAGAAGGTGTTCCATGGACTGGGTTGTCCCACACTCACCATTGTCTGGGCCAGGGAAGTATTCCCATTTGATGAGGTTTTGTTTGTAGCGTCCTGTCGTCCGGAGTCTGTTTAGGCTATTCCAAGTATTCCAGTCCAAGTGGGCACCACGCGGCTGTTGAAATACCAGTATTATTTTCAAGATATAGTGCAAGCCATTGTTGAAGTCTTGTCTCTGGGAGGTTTTTAGGTAGTTCAACAGTTGTCAGGAAGCTATGTCGGGATCTTAGTCTTTGGGGCACTGAGGTCTGGCCGAACAGTGGGTGGCGTTAATCATTCATTTGTCTGCTTCTTTCATCATCTGAGAATGCAGATCTTCGAATTGAAGGGGAGTGCAATACCAGCCAAAGTATACAGGTCTTTTAGTGGTGTTGGTTTCAGGCATCCTGTAATTAAGCGGCAGCTTTCATTCAATCCTGGGTCAAGTTTTTCAGCATGGCAGGATCTGGACCATACTGGGCAGGCATATTCAGCAGAAGAATAGCAAAGGGCCAAGGCAGAAGATCTCATTGTGTTAGGGTTTTCACCCCATTTGGAGGACGTTAGCTTTCTTAGTATATTATTTCTTGCATTCACTTTTGCCTTTGTTTTTTCTATGTGGGTTTTATATGAGCGGGTGCGATCGAGAGTCACACCGAGGTAGATTGGTTTCCAGGAATGTTATATATTAGAGCCTTCCCAAGAAATCTGTAGCTTCCTGTTGGCTTCCTTATTGTTAAGGTGGAAAAGGCCAGTCTGGGTTTTCAAGGGGTTTGGTTTTAGTTGATTGCTGGTATAGTATGTGGTTAGACTATTTAAGGCAAGTGACAGAGTAGTTTCAATGGACTTGAAATTTTTTGACTGAGTACCTATGGCAAGGTCATCACATAGATAAAATCTCTAGTTCCTGAAAAGATGGGGAGATCATTGACGTAGATTTTGAAAAATAATGGTGATAACACACTTCCCTGGGAAGGCCATTTTTTTTGGTGGTGCCAGCGGCTCTTCCTATCCCCAAGGTCCACGTAAAAGCGTCTGTTTTCCAAGAGTGATTGGATCAGGAGGACAAGGCGATAGTCTCTAGTTATTCTGTATATTTTATTTCTGAGTGTCAGATGGTTTACGGTATCATATGCTGCAGTTAGGTCTACAAAGACTACTCCTGTGGCTAGTTTTTGCTCATAACCATTTTCTATATATTGAGTGAGGTTGAGAATTTGTGATGTGCAGGATTTGCCTGCTCAGCAATAAGTTGGGTTCGATTAGGGGTTGTAGCCTATTCAAAATTAATCGTTCATAGAGTTTAAAGAGGTTGCTGAGTAGTGATATAGGTCTGTAATTTTTTGCTTCGGTTGGGGGTTTCCCTGGTTTCAGAAAGGCCACCACTTAGACATACCTCCAGATAGTTGGTATCATTAGGGTTCTGAGGCAAGTGTTGTATAGGTTTAATAACCACTCTTTAGTCCTGATTCCAAATGTTTAATGTGTTCATTACAGACATCATCAAGACCTTCAGATTTTCTAGGTTTTAATAGGTTTATGGCAGCGTTGAGTTCAGTGATGGTGAAATCCGAGTTAATCATATTTTGTTCCTCACTTGGGGTTCTAAGTATCTTTTTTTTGTGTGTTTTTAGTGAATTTTCCATTCAGCAGCAGCTGGTGAGCAATTTGATTAGCTGTTACCCGCGGATGCTCATATGGCTTAGTGAAATCCTTCCTAATTCTGTTGATAAAGTTCCATGCCTTTCTGCTACTATGGTCATACCAAGGACTTCTATTTCTTTTTTCTATTAGGAACGCCTTTCCTCTGCCATCTTGGAGCATAATTTTTCTCCTGCTTGGATAGTCTCTTCTGAGAAGGGGTTGGTGTTGTATAGTTGTAAGTAATCAGCATACTGGGCTTGTATGTCACTGGAAAGGCCTGGAATGTAGTTTGTGCGGAATCCTCGGGGATCTCTTTGGTGGAGATTTTCCTCAGTATTTTTATGAATTCTGGGTACTCTTGAGGGCTTGGAGGGACTTCTATGGAGCGGTCAAGATCTTCCATGAAACTCTTCCAATTAGCTTTTCGGAAATTAAATCGTCGTCTGTAAGGGACGGTGTTAGGCATAATTGCTGGGTTGAAATGAAGCATTAATATAATTCTATGCTGAGTATGTGGAATCGGATTGAAAACCTTTTTAACACAGATGTTGGATATTTTTGAGCTAACAAATATGAGGTCAGAGTTATAGCTTCGCTTCCATCTGCCACAGTTGAAAGATGCAGGGAGTTTTGGATTATGTATCAGGTTTAGAGAAAGGTTTTCAGCCCATTTTTCAACAAGTTCTCCATCTTCGTTGGACTTTGTGTAACCCCAGTTAACACTATGGCTGTTAACGTCACCTAATACAACATTAGTCATGTATGCATTATTATTGAGGAGGATGTCAGGGAAGGAGAAAGCTTCTTCTGGTGGTTTATAGAGTGAGGTTATTGAGATATTTTTAAATGTGATCGTAATAATCGCAATGTTTCTGTTGTTCGTTGAGTCAATGGACGATGGGATCAAGTTCTCTTTCATAAATATTGCACTGCCATATTTATCGTGGGGTATTTCTTTGATGAGTTTCATGCCATGAGTGTAAGGTCTTGCAGCACCTTCTCCTCTGTGAGTTTCTTGCAGGCAGAGCACATCGCAGTCATTATCTCTGTAAATATTTGCAATGAGATCTTGCTTGACACTGGAGAAAGCTTCAATATTAAATGATATTATTTTTAGGCTTGTCCCCTGGTAAGATCATTTAGGGCAGAAATTTGGGAGCGTTTTAGTTCGATCACTTGCGTTTGGTTCATAGCAGCTTTAGCTTCTCCTGATGGGTACTAACAGGGTGCAGGAACGAGAACCTAGCTGCTGTGCACCCCTTGAGAGTAATTTAAGCTTTCACACTTTACCTGTAGGTAGGATTATTTTCTTGTATTTCTAAGAGAAAAGTTATTTCCAGAAGCAGTAAAAGTTCGTGATATTTGGAATTTTTTAAGAAGGAAAAAACTAACACTACAGAACTTTCTTTTTTGTTGTATACAGATGAACGTTTTTTTTTTCATATAAATATAGAATATATAGAATAGAATTTCTAAAACTAAAATAATGTCAACAGACAGCTGAACAAATGATTGCAGATTGCGAAGAAATAGTCCGAAATTATATGTATCTGCTTCGGCGAATACAACAATATTACTGTCTTACTTCTTTTATCAAAGATTAAAATGAAGTAATAGATATTGAATACTATCTGTGAAAACTTTCAATTATAAAATTAGTTAGAGTAGTTATTTATAATTCAGTTCCAGGAGTTCTATTCTGAAAAAAATCTATTGAACGAAAAATTTGGTAAGACATAAAAATATAAATGTAAATAAAAAATAATAATAAATGCTTAAGAAATGTAAATTTTTCTTTGATTTGTAATGCATTAAGTTAAATTTTGAATCTACTTGCATCAGTGTGAATTAGCTACACATTCATTGCCTGTTTAGCAATCAACAACTCAATGATTTACAAAGAACCTGTTGCACGTGCTCCTTCATGTCCTTTCAGGCGAATGCGCGCTGCATGAAAAAAAGAAAAAGAAAGTTGGTAGTGTAAGGCGCCCCTGTAACGCGATTCCCAGACCAACGCCTGACTTGTCTAGTGCTTCTGCCAGCTTCATACTACACAGCGAAAAACAACTTGCAGTTTTTGCTAAATATTATTAAAAGTCGCAGTATTTATTACAATATATTTGGTGCATATCCACATTTAGTAAACGCTAATATTAAAACATGTTTTTATTTTATTTTGTTTTTTTTTTACTCACCTCAGCGTCCCTTGAAGAAGGCTTCCCGATGCCACGCATCGTCTGCTTACCTTGTTAAGCCGGATTCTGCTTCTCACTTTCTAAACTCAAGGTATCGAAAATTTTCTGTTCGAGATTCTGTTTTTCTCGCCTCTTCGAACTCTAACAATCTGTAAATCCCAAATTCATCCTACTGTAGAATACTGTTATGACATTTGGGATGGTGCACAGAAATTTCGACAAAATACTATCCAGAAGAGCAAATATTTGGTTAATCGATGACCTTCTCACAGATTCACTTCAACCACTTTCTCATAGATGGTCCTTCTGTGCTTTGTAACTTTGTATTAGTAATTCGGTAGCCACTATTCAGCCGAACTTGTCAACACCATTTCTCCTTTCCCTGAAACCTGTAAAGAACTACCAATTTAAATTTCAGTGTCCAGCTTGAAATTTACGGAACTGACTTCTCTTGGAAACATCTTTGCCTGAAGCCCACAATATCCAGCAGATAAACAATAGCAGAAGATGCAGAAGGTGTCTATTCATATTCTTCTAAAACACCTTATCACACACGGCATCGGTGTGCTGTAGGTCTTTCAATGACTTCTATGTGAGATAAAAAAAAGGGGGGCGGGGACAAATCAGAAAAAAATCGTTGTATTTATGTTCTATTCATTCACTCATTTCTTGATAACATTGCAGTTAATTGTTGTCAAAGATACTTCCATTTCACAGTACAATTTTATATTTGTTGTTATGGCTAATCATTCTAATTATTACTTAGCATTTCAATTAACTGTAATACTAATTATTGAATAAGTATAAACTTTAATATAAGAATCGTACAGTAATTTGACTGCATACTTGTATGTGAGTTCGGTTTTCAATTATACTTTTATTCAGTAAATATTGTGATAATAAAAATCTACACTTATATTGCATGTTGTCCATAACTAGTTCATAACTCGCCATCGAAGTCAGAAATGTAAAATATGCATCAAGATAAACAGAAAACTCAAATGCTTGATATTGTGCATTGTTAATCTGCGGACTCTCTCTCTCTCTCTCTCTCTCTGTGTGTGTGTGTGTGTGTGTGTGTGTGTGTGTGTGTGTGTGTGTGTGTGTGTGTGTGTGTGTGTGTGTGTGTGTGTGTGTGTGTGTGTGTGTGTGTGTGTGTGTGTGTGTGTGTGTGTTTTCATCAGCAGATATACGTGTTTTCACGAGAATCCTTCCAACTCCGTATGAGACTGGTTCAAGATATTAGATAAAGGAAAGAAAGAAGAAGAAAATAATCATTTTGCGTGCACTATATGAAAACATGGCCCATCATCTGCGGAGAAAAACCTGGGCTGAATCTCACGTAGCGTTGTGTATCAAACTACTCTCATTGGCTGCTTTTTATGCGGTATCTCATGTACGAAATTTTATGGATAGATACATCGCACTTTAATCACTAAGGGCTACATGACCCCTTTTTTTTTTTTTTTCAAGAACTTCTGAATAGGTGATAGTGAATGCTATGATATTCTGATAGCTAAGAGCTAATTTAAATTAATTTCAGGTGCATAAAATTGATTGAGCTACGTATTCGGCTAGACGTATGTATATAATAAATCCATCAAGACGAGATTGTTAGAAGTGACGCATGCTTCCATTTCACACGGACAGGACTCCTTGGGTAATGTGCATTGTGTTTCTTTTCGGTCACTCATAAAATGATAAAGTTTATAGATCTTTTGTGAGAAAGGATCGTTTGAGTAATTGAGATAACTTCAAAGAATTCTTCTCTTAAAGATATTTTTATGTTAAAAAGTAATTGAAAATTAACACATGTTAACTAATAAGTATTAAAACTATTCTACAAGCGCCATAAATAAAATATATGACTTATTACAAGAACATTATAAGAGTAGACTGAAAATATTGGTATTTCTAACAAAAAAGTGGCAAACGTTGATTTCATTTTAAACAAATTTCCATAATCTTTCAAGGTATTATCCACGTGAAATGTTTTGCATATGGAGTTGATTTAGGCGAGCATTTGCAAGAGAGTCGCATCTGTTAGGTTCGTCATATCTGTGTTTACATGGGCAAGAAACTACTGGAGAAGGATGAATTGATCTTCTTGATACAATGGAATGTTTACTATGAGCGAAAACTCACGAGAAATTTTAATTCCCTAAAATCAGACAATAATAACTTCCCCCTTGAAGAGAGGTCAAATTACATTCGTTTACACCTTCTAATTTGCATAACTGTTAACACCGTATAAATCTCAAATAAGCCTGTTATTTGAATATTTTTCTCTTATTTAAGTCTGCGAAAGAAAATCCCCCTTAAAATGTCATATTGTATTTAGAAGAAGACAATCCGCTTAATAGGTGGCTCTTCCCTTTCAAACTCTGTCCATTCGCATTTTTGTTTTCAAAGACACTGTTTCTGCGTTGCATCTTTCTTCATCCGTATTTTCATGGGCGTTGATCAGTCATGTGAAAACATGAGTAGTCGTTGATCGACATCCATACACAATTCAGCTCAGAACTTATCGTTTGTTACCAAAATCCATCTTTATCAGGTCTTGGGAGAGAAATTTTCCCAATATACCATTTTTCCCAATGCATGCAACCCCAGTTCTTCAAAAAATAAGAATCTTAACAGGTTCTTAGTTATTGTCCTAACTACTTTCACACACACACACACACACACACACACACACACACACACACACACACATATATATATATATACGTACATACAGAGTCCGTCAAAAAATGTGTGCACATTTTAACCGATATCATCTATGGACTTTTTTCGAAAAGTTGGATGGAATTACTGTAGCGATGTGTTCTCTCAAAAGATATCGTTACTCACATGAATACTAGCATCAACACGTGATCGGTAAGACAGTCAAACAAAATGTCCGAGGCACGATTGTCGTTCGAGGAACATAGGACCAATTTGAGTTCCCCCACCTTCTCCAGATTTAACACCTTTCAACTTCTACCTATGGGGGACTCTAAAGGATGGAGTGTATCGTAGAAAACCAGTTACAATGGTGGCCCTTCGGAAAGAAATTGAAACGGCATGCACAGCAATCCCGTTGGACACTTTGGCCAATGTTGCCCAAGTAGTAGTGCGCCGTAATAATAAGTATCTGGATACTACTGGAAACCACTTTGAGCACCTCGTGTAATTGTAGAAGTCAAAGGTAACTTGTATTCATCCCTTGATATCTGTATAAATTTAGACAATAATACTAGACAATTATAATTATTGTTCTTAACGGATCACTTATGTACGTATAGGTGTCCAAGTAGTCATAGGATTTTGATAAGTCAGCTCTGTACCTCCACATACATTTTGCATGCAAATTTGTGTGTGTTCTCTTGCATTACGGATTAAAAATTAGAGTCGGAAAAACCCCATCCATCTCAGTATGACAGCTAACTCACCTACAGCTGAAAAGGCCTGGTGAAGGTTATTCTCATCCTAGACGGAATTCGAACCCAGGTGTTCCCATACTAAGGCAGCGACGAAACTGACTGAGCTAAAGAACTTCAGTTTGTTGGTTAATTAAAACTCTGCTGCTATCCAAATGCCGCGCACACACACACACACACACACACACATACACACACACACACACACACACACACACACACACACACACACACACACACACACACACACACACACACACACACACACACACACACACACACACACACTATAGAGCTGTCAGCAATCCCTCATGGAGAGTGTTGCCATTATTACCCCCCTGATTGCCGTTCCTGCTATCCTTCGATCCTGGAATTGGAAAAACATTCTGCTCCAGAAATAGTTCGGAGACACACGACTAGTTATTCATTATTGATTATTGGATGTTAGATCAGTGAATAACTCCAGTATAGACTCTATTTATAATTAACCGATAGACATGTCAAAGGAAAATTCAAAATGAATGAAAAAAATAACTAATATTTTTTCATATGTTTTATAAAACTTTGTATGAGTTAAAGAATTATTTATTAATCTTTAATAAATTTTAAAACTTTTAAAATATGTTATATTAAAATGTTAATTTATATACATACTATTTTAGTTTTAATGTAAGTTTTATATATTAAGCCACTCGAAGAAATTATATTATTATATTTGGACTTCCAGGGTAACGGATGCCAATGCCAATGAAGTTTTAACTGAGGCTCAACTATTGCCGTTACCCAGTCATGACTGGAGCGTTTAGCTCAATAACACCCCATCCACACAGATTTTCTTAATTCAGATGAAGGGATAAAGAGTCGAGGACTCAGTCATCTCCAAGAGAGAACCGCAGTTTTGTGGTTTATCTCAAGTACAGTGTAACTAGTGTACACGTTCATAAAAGATCGTTATTGTTAGAATCGTCTTCTTCTACAGCTTTTTCCACTTAAGTAGGGTTGCTGTTTGTGGTGAGTCTCTTCCACAACCTCCTGTCTTGGGCTGTGGCCACATCCAAGTTCTTAATCCTCAAGTCCTCCACCTCCCTCCATCTCTTCTTTGGCCTCCTGTGCTTCCTCCTCCACTGCACATCCATCTGCATGACCTTTCTTCCCACATACTCTTCCTCCCTCCTCATCACATGACCAAACCATCTCAAACTTGCCTTCTGTATCTTTGCTCCTAAGTTCGTAACTTTCACAGTTCCCCTCACATAGTCATTTCTCGGATGATCCTTTCTTGTCACACGCACATCCACCTAAGGATTCTCATCTCCGCTACCTCCATCCTGCTGATGTTATTTTTCCTCAGGGCCACAGTTTCCATAGCATACGTTATAGCTAGTCTCACTGCTGTCCTGCAGATTTTGTCTTTTAGATTGATCGGCACCCTCTTATCGCATAGCACTCCAGCCATCTCTCTCTCCAGTGCCTCCATCCTGTCTGTATCCTGCATCCTACTTCTTTCTCAGCCTCACCATCCTCTTTCATTGTTGAAACTAAGTATCTAAAGTCACTGACCTTCCTGATGACATTTTCTTCCAGCTCCAGATCTGTCTCCTGGCTTCCATCCACTTTGCAACACATACACTCTGTCTTACTTCTGCTCAGCTTCATACCTCTCTCTTCCAGTACTTTACTCCAACTTTCCAGTTTAGCTGCCACTTTTTCTCTTGATTCTGCACAGAGCACAATGTCATCTGCATAAAACATAGTCCAAGGCGCGTCTTCTCTCACCTCCTCCGTCACCACCTCCATCACAATATTAAACAGGAACGGACTGAACGCTGACCCTTGATGCAAGCCAACTGTCACTGGGAAACTTTCTGTCTCTCCCAGCAGGATCGAACTCTTGTCTTCACATTTCTGTACATCTCCCTCCTGCAACAGCCTGACATATTTCTTCTTCTCCCTCAGACACCTCCAGACTTCTTTCTTTGGCACTCTATCATACGCTTTCTCCAGATCAATAAATACCAGATGTAGCTCCAGTTGCTACTCTCCAAACTTTTCCATCATCTGTCGTAACCCAAAGACAGCATCTGTCGTCGATCGACCAGCCGTGAAGCCAAATTGCACCTTTGCAATCTCCACCTCCTTCCACAGTCTTCCACCAAGAACCCTCTTTTGATGGAAGAGAGGATTTTATTGTGTGGGACATCAACTTTATTCCTCTGTAATTCTTACAGTCTTGGGCATCCCCTCTACTCTTGTAGATGGGGACAAGAGTACTTTCCCTCCATTCCTGGGGTATATTTTCCTGTTGACAAACTTTTATTAACAGGTCCTACAGCAATTCAATTCCCTCTTCCCTTAGTGCTTTCTATGCTTCCACTGGGATCCTGTCAGGGCCCACCGATTTTCCATTCTTCATCCTCTTTATGGCCTCCTTCACTTCCACTCTACTAATGTTTTACACCATCCCCTCATAAGGCTCCCCATCTTCTCTGTGATTCCTTGCATTTTCTTCATTCAAAAGCCATTCAAGGTATATTCTCCATCTGTTTCTCATATCCACATCCCTCCTTAATACCCTTCTTCCAGAGTCTTTGATCTGCCTCACATGTACGATGTCCTTAGATTACATGTGCATTTTCGTGTACCTAATAAAATAAATATAACGATCTCATTTTCCTGTTCCAGGAAAGCGTATCCCGAGTGTACCTTAGGTTTTACTTTAATTTGTTCTAAACAATTCTGTTCATTATTCTCAAGATATGGATGCCCAATTCTATTAGCATTGCCTAATGTTTAACACGTAAAAACCTAATGGATTTTCCAAGAAACTGTCAACAGGGAGGTTCACTTGAACTATTCTTCTACGATTAATGTTAAATATTTCGCCTAATATCGACGGAAACGTATGACTTTGCCCCATTATGATATTTGCAATGTTACACAATAGCAAAGTACTTCCCAAGGTAGTTTTTGGTATCTGCTAAGATAATAAACAAGAGTAGGAAGGCATTTACATCATACCCGAAGAGGGAGTAATCGTGTGAGATCTGGCTATTCACAGATTTCCAGAATGACATCAAAATAAGTATCAGTCACGGCGTTCAATCAGAATTTGAATTCAAAGTGCTTGAATCATAACCAGGACGAGTCCAGCTACCAACTCCTTAATACCCTTCTTCCAGAGTCTTTGATCTGCCTCACATGTACGATGTCCTTAGATTGCATGTGCATTTTCGTGTATCTAATAAAATAAATATATTGAGTATTGAGCCGACTGTTTTATTTTAAATTTTCGTAGTAGAGAATGGTTAAAAATAGAACGAACGCAAAAAATCAATAAAAATGTAGAATAAACTTCAACAATAAAGAAAATGTAAATTTATTAGATGTGAATAACAAAGAATGGGCTTTTATGTCGTTCATGAATACAAAGAGATAAAATGTCGGAAAAGTTTTGATATTTTAAATAACTGATGGCTTTGCATTGATTTACTAATATAAAGAAGATAGCGAAATAATAAGATAATAATAATAAAAAAATAATAATGAGACATCCTATGATAGTTACTGAAATGATCTTATTATATTTCAGAACTTTTATTATCCTATTGGAATTGATTATGCTGTTTGAAAGCAATACCAGAAAGCAAATTGCAAACATGCTGATTCTCACTCGGGAATCATTTCCAACGGTTCATGTTGTGAATGACGCTGCTATATTCTTTGCCTTACGTAAACCAATATCTAAATCCTCATGAAGTTATCCTCATGGTGAAGAAATTCTTATGAATATTTTTGGGCTTAATGCTCCAAGTCTATAAGGACAATAGTTCTGTAGGAACAGTTTGAAGATCTTAACATCAAAACAGGCTGTTGTTTTTGATAACAACGGCAGAAATTATTACAAATTAGGTGCTGATAACAGTAGCAAGGATGAGATTGAAGAATATTTTGAATGGGGGGGGGGGTTATATTCTTCAACAGCTTTAACATTGACAAAACTGGCTTGTTTTTGAAAATGAAAAGACTCTCATAAAATTGTAAAAGTTCTATCTGGGGAACAATGCTGCAAATGATCAGCTATTTTAGCTTCTGTTGGAAATTCTGCTCGCGATTTCAAATTAAAACAGATGCAGGTCTCTCTCAATAGAAACATCCAGTCCCTATTAAACGTTGACACAAATTTTCATTGTTCTTAATTCTGAAATGATGTAGAAAGGCGTTGATAATCAATTGCATCTTTCATGAATAGTATTGTATTCATTGTAAATGTGAAGCATTTTGGGAGATTGAAAAATAATGCAGTGAAGCATAAGTTGTATGTAAAGCGTTTAGTGTTGTATGTACATGAATTGCGAACTGTTTCCACCAATCTAAAATCTGCATCCATTCCTTAATTCAAACAGTAGAGCAAGGGTGTGATCATATTATATTTCAACACTTGTTACACAAAAGAACATTCACACAGAATTTTGAAGAGTTTTTTGAGAATATTTGTTGACTCTTACTTAGGCTTGCATAATTCGAATCCTTGCTTAGGGTCCAGATGTGGAAACGTTTCTGAGTTACATGTGGCAGCAGGATGGTTTCTCTTGAACCTCGCGATGATATTCATCTCTCACTTGAATGGAGGTTGAGCCCGTTGATTATTAAGACCAAATTCAACACCAAGTTGAGCAAATAACTGAAGTTTAAAAACAGATTGTTCTCGACAACATAATCTCTCTAAGGAATGAAGGAAAATTTTCAATCTCTCTAAGAATGAGAATTAGCAAAAGAACTAACGCAGTTGAATTAATTGTTTCGTTTAGTGGGAAATTCAGAAGAAGCAAATAAGGGATGTATTATGCACAAATATGTCTGCGATCGAACTGTATTTATTCTCACGAGGTTTTACACGCTATGTAGGATGAAAAACGTTCCAGAAGAAAGAAGTTGATAATGAAAAAAGCATACTGAAAACTTCTGGGAAAAGAATTCAACTTTGTTATTTGCTTAGTTGGAAACAATGAGGTTTATAACATTACTTAATAATGAATATATTTGATCTTATTATAGAAATTATAGAAAGTTCTGTTGCTATTTTATTTATATAAATTTGAGGCTTAGGTGTATAAATCAAATTCTTCATTGAGAACCAAGTTGGTTACGTATTGAAAAAAAATCTCTACGCTACTAAAATAAGGGGATATTAAATCCCACATAGTTTTAAAACCGAATAAGAAACTCCAAGATAGGAATCAGAGAGTTTCTTGCCGAATATAGTAAAAATATAGTAAATAGTAAACTATAAAGTATCGGCGAACACTAGCGTTAGCCAATGCAAGTGATCCTAGTACGTAGTACAATCTCGGGCAACTCGTTGCAAAGGTGAGTAAAGTTCAGATCGCTATTCTTAGGTATTTTCCATAATGTAAAAATACATTTCCTAGGAAATGTATGCTGTTATTACATTACATTATGGAGGGATATGGAGGGAGGTCACTACCCAGACCGGTTTCAGCCTTATGAGTAAGTAAAGCCGTCTCTAAAAATTCGGACGATCCCTAGGCCACTCAATCGTGGGCGAAAGACCGTCCATCTCAGCGTTGGCTCCACTCAGTGATGGCCTTCCACCCACACGCCACCACCGAGCAGAACCGCTCAAATTCCGAAGAAAATCATTCACCGACAAAGCCCCTCAGCGGGCCGTGCCGGAGATCACCTTCCCCGGAGACTCAAATTGCTCCCTTAAGGCAAAAACCCCAAGGGAGCGAACTCATAATAGCAGATGAAAGGCATGAACTCCCATTCTACCCACCGGTTTCAGCCTTTTTTGAGGCTTCATCAGTGAGTAGCTAGACCTAATACCGAAATGTAACTAGGTCTGGCTACTCACTGATGAGACAAGTCCCAGATCCCAGATTTAGCGGCCCCGAGAGAAAGCTCCATGTTCCAGCTCTGCAGTGAAAGTATCCCAGCCTTGGATTCCAGTTTCCAGACCCCGAGAGAGAGCTCCTATTACAGTCCTACTGCCTTGGTAAGAACCCTTTTTCTTTTTTTTTTCTTCTTTGGTTCTTTATGTTCCCCCTGTACCTAAATTTCACAGGTTTTTCTTATCTGCAAACAGGGAAAGTTTGGCCTTTTCTACAGGTCTGTCCTTTCGTGGACCTAGATCGTACAAGGGTCTACTCTTCCCTTTTTTTTGAAGTATGTCTTCGGCTCTACCGAGAGTAAGAACCCTCGGGTTCGAAATCGACGCAAGTGTACAGAAGAGGACGTTTGCGAAAGCGCTAATTGACTGCGTAGGGGCAGATAATATTTCTGGCTTTACCCCCTATGGGGGTGGCAGATATCAAGTAGTTTGTAAAAATACAACAACAAGGGAGAAACTACTCAAAGGGGTTGAGTGTCAAGGGAAACTTTGCCATCCTTTTGTCGTTGGTAGCATCTCTAAAAAGATGAGAATAGAGCGATTCCCTCTGGAATACCTAGAAGGAGGCAACGACATAATTAATCAAGTCTTTTCGAAATGGGGAACCGTTCGAGATGTCCAAGTAGGCAAAGACGCTGACTACCCTGAATGGATGTCGGGGGAAGTCACGTTCTCGTTAACGATGAAAACAGAAGTTCCGAATTTTGTAATGATCGGATCGGCCAGGGTAATGGTGAGTTACCCGGGAGTAAAGAGGCAATGTTTTAAATGTGGAGCCCTGACTCATCTCGGGGCCCAATGTCCGAAGTTAAAGTGTAAGAACTGCCTAACAGCGGGTCATACACTAGCACATTGCCAATCGGCATGCCTAAAATGCGGCATTAACGGCCATAAAATAGACACCTGTCCGGACAGAAATCTGGCAGAAAAATTGGGAGGCACTATTACGCCCAACATGGAAACAACAGCCCAAAATGTTATTGGCGCAGAACCGAATGATTTCCCCACCCTGAAGGCCGCGCATGAGGGAACAACAAAGAATCATGCCGCCACCTCCGAAACACTGCCAAGTACACCAGTGGAGAAGCCTGCAACCAGGAGAGATGAAGGGCAGGAGGAACTGGCCACCGATCAAACCGCCACTACAACCGAAAATAACCAGCAGCACCAACAAAACGGAACTATCACTGCAGTCACAATAGACGAGGACACGGAGGCAGTAGATATGGAAATCAACAATGCAGAAACCACACAAAAAAAAAGGCCAGCCAGCCCTGAAGAAGTAAATATTTAAAAATCGAAACAAGGAAGTCCAGCACAAGTTGGAAATATAAAGTCAACTTCAGAACCCACAAAGTTCCCTCACGCAAAGGCCAATGCACCTATATTGCATCTCTTAAAAGATTTCCCCGAGGAGGCGGCGAGACTAAGAAAAGCTATAGAAACATTCGGAGACATTCAACTGATACTTACAGGACAAAACGGGCCAAGAGTCGTCAGTGCAGAATGGAACGACGTGTTTGTCGATAATATAGATGAAATCACTCCTGAAAAGATCATTGGTCTTATCGATGCAGAGGACGACGTGGGACTAGCACTGCACAGAGGCCTCTACATGCTAAACCACGTCCGTGGAGACAAATTAGCAGATCTTATCATTAAAACCCACAACAATAGACAGCAGGAGGATTTAAACCTCGCCTAACAAGTCAGTCGACTCCTAGTATCGATCTGCCAGAAGGGGAAAAAAAAAAAAAAAAAAAAAAAAAAAATTCTGGTTTGTTTTTTCATCTTTTTGTCCTCTTTCAGAATAGAATTTTTGTTGTAAAAAAAGGTCTATGTCTATTCCACACAGGAGGGGGTATCCTGAGAACCTGGGCTGCGAAGGCTTACACCGAGGCGGTGCAGCTCCTTGTTTGCTGCATCACCCAGGCCAGGCTCTGCCCCCGTTCTTCTCAGTATTAAACTGGTCATTCAGGTTGAAATTTCAGAATTTACCTAGTATCTTACAAATTGTCATATGTAATTTTTAATGTTATTTATTAGTTCCTCTTTTTCATGTGGTGCTTCTTTCATTTGTTTTTCCCCACTTTCCTCGGGTAGACACCTGAAGAGGTGACTGACTGGGGAAAGTTGAAAAGAACGGATGGAGGGAGATAATGTCGGAGATCTGCTTGGTGCTGACATTTAAGTCAGGCCAAGTAGATCGATTGAGGCCTCTTTTAACTATCTACTACTATCCACTCTATCTTTTCTCCTCCTCTCTCACTATTAAGCTGATTCTCAGCACAACTTTTTTTTTAAATCTAAAGAGGCCAGTGATGAAAGGCATGAACTCCCATTCTACCCACCGGTTTCAGCCTTTTTTGAGGCTTCATCAGTGAGTAGCTAGACCTAATACCGAAATGTATAGCGAAAAGAACTTATATACTCTGCGAACGAGTTTTCCAAGTAGGTGCAACCATTAAGTTACTTAAGTATAAAGAGCTAATAAGCTTCATTTCGGCAATGAAAACATTACTAAAATAAGGGGATATTAAATCCCACATAGTTTTAAAACCGAATAAGAAACTCAAAGATAGGAATCAGAGAGTTTCTTGCCGAATATAGTAAACTATAAAGTATCGGCGAACACTAGCGTTAGCCAATGCAAGTGATCCTAGTACGTAGTACAATCTCGGGCAACTCGTTGCAAAGGTGCATTGCCGAAATGAAGCTTATTATCTCTTATACTTAAGTAACTTAATGGTTGCACCTACTTGGAAAACTCATTCGCAGAGTATATAAGTTCTTTTCGCTATACGCTTCGGTATTAGGTCTAGCTGCTCACTGATGAAGCCTCAAAAAAGGCTGAAACCGGTCTGGGTAGTGACCTCCCTCCATAATGTAATAACAGCATACATTTCCTAGGAAATGTGTTTTTACATTATGGAAAATACCTAAGAATAGCAATCTGAACTTTACTCACCTTTGCAACGAGTTGCCCGAGATTGTACTACGTACTAGGATCACTTGCATTGGCTAACGCTAGTGTTCGCCGATACTTTATAGTTTACTATATTCGGCAAGAAACTCTCTGATTCCTATCTTTGAGTTTCTTATTCGGTTTTAAAACTATGTGGGATTTAATATCCCCTTATTTTAGTAATGTTTTCATTGCCGAAATGAAGCTTATTAGCTCTTTATACTTAAGTAAATCTCTACGCTTTTGAACAAATTATAATGAAATAACTTCGAGTAATTCACATCTGAATAAAATATGGTCTTTATTAAGATATTCATAATAATTATTCATATATTTATAATTTTTCATATAAAATGTTCCTATAATATTTTAGTTTATACTAATATTAAATTAATTTAGAAATTTTTTAGAAAATTCCCTAATAAATAATAAATATCTTTAGACACCGTTATTATATTAAAATACATTGTACTGAAAAGAAAGGCATTGCAATGTTTTAGGGGGGGGTTGATTCATTCAATACATTCAATATAAAGTACCCTTGGAGGGTAATGGATGGCAATGCTGAACCAAGGAAGTTAACTGAGGTTCGGCTGTTGCTGTTATCCTGGGTGATGAGTTTTTGAGTTTGCTCCCTTAGGGTTTTTGCCTTAAGGGAGCACCTTGAGTCTCCGGGGAAGGTGTTCTCCGGCAGGGCCCGCTGAGGGGTTCTTGTCGGTGAATTATTTTCCTCGGAATTTGAGCGGTTCTGCTCAGGAGTCGGGGAGCCCGTTGGGGTGCTTGAACGGGGCGGCCGACACTGAGTGGAACCAACGCTGAGCGGTTCTGCTTAAACGGGGAGCCCGTCGGGGTGCTTGGACGGGGCGGCCGTCAATGAGTGGAACCAACGCTGAGACATGGACGGTCTTTCGCCCACTATGGAGTGGCCTAGAGATCGTCCGATTTTTTGAGATTTTACCCTTTACTTACTAATCAGGGTAATGGATGGCAATGCTGTAGCCAATGAAGTTCTAACTGAGGCTACGCAATTGCTGTTACCATCCTGCCATGATCAGAGCTTTATTATATATATATATAGCTGAATAACACCTTATCCTTACACTGTCCTCTACAGATAATGGGGAATATATAGCTGAATAACACCTTATCCTTACACTGTCCTCTACAGATAATGGGGAATATATAGCTGAATAACACCTTATCCTTACACTGTCCTCTACAGATAATGGGGAATATGAAAAGCATTCTTGCTTCGCCCCTTTAAGCCAGTCCTTATAAGGACTATAAGGCAATTTTTAGGAATGTTGTTTATCCACAGATTTTCCAGTATCTTCATTACGATATTAGATATTCCATAGGCAAATCATATCAATCATATCCTCATTAAATGTTCGATGATTCCATAGGCAAATTAAGCAAGAAACTATATGTAAATTAATGCTACTCCGTAATAATATCAGGTTATTGTTTCTCCATGAAACATACTTCTACAGATGCAGATATCAAGATATAAAAAGTTTAACAGAGAGATATCCACTTCTTTCTTATTGAAAAAGTTTAACAGATAGATATCCACTTCTTTCTTATTGGAGCTTTGGAAGATTTAACAGGACTGAAGTAGGAGTTCTTATTCTTTCCCCTCTCCTTGGGCCATTCTGTAATATCCAAAGGGATGCAGAAGGGAAAAATCTTAACAATAGACTGGAAATACTGTGGATGTGTGTAATAAGGTTTATAAATGGTTATGCTCCATCCAATGGAACAGTAAGACGAAAATTCTTAAAGGAATTGGAGCCATATTTATATGGTATATTAAATTCGAAAAACATAAACCTTTCGGCTTGAAGCAGGTACTTGAAAGTCTTTCCTGATAATAATAAAGAAAAACGAGGCAGGCTTGTATTGTTAATTCAACGCACTAATGCTTATAAAATATTATAATATAAACTAATTAACGTTTTCATTAAATAAACAGGGATTTCGACCAATAATTAATTATTATCCTTTAATGAAAGAAAAAATTCTTAAACTGAGGATCCCTAAACAGGTTTGGTTTTCCAGGCTTCGTGTGCCAAAGAATCGGCAAATATTTGTGTGCACAAGTAACTGTAGCGGATAAAGATTATCTCGAGTATTTCTAAGGATATTTTTTAAGAAATTCTCATCAGACTAATGTGCCAAGTGTTTAAAACGATGGAATGTTAAATAATCTATCGAAGTTTACCGCATAGATTCGACTTCCATTCTGGTTGTTCTTTCTTTTCCCGTGGCACTTTTCATTTCTTCCCCTGCTGGAGAAGGAGCAGGAGTGTTATCTGAATGTGACACATGGTGAGAGTTTACTTAAAGAATTTCAAGAATAATTTTTTCTTGAATAATGTGACTGTATTTAGTCCACACTTTACCTCCGAAAGCGGCTTAACTTTGATTACTTTTAAACTTTTTTTAAACACTGAACATTCAATACAATTGAATTTTAACATGATATTCAATTTTATCCTGCTCAAAAATAAATGGTGATCACTTCTAATTTCAAATGTTCAGTATATTCTTATGTCTTTAATCAGCGAGAACAAATTGCTGTTAACAATAACTAAAAGTCAATGAGATACTTTTTATTTCTTACATCTTCACTCTTACATCTTTACGAATCTGAAGGTATTTTTACAAATAGTCTAAAATAGGAATGTGAAAAATAATTTTAAAGATAATTAAAATTATCGAAACAATATCTGATATTTTACAATATTTGAAAATTTAAATAAAATGCAAGAAAGAAGTATTTTAACAAAAGATTTTTTTTCGAACACGAATCGTTACGAAACTTTATCGAACACGAATTCTTCATATGCATAACAGGATATCAGATCACCTTCATCATCCATGTTACTGCAACGGTGTTAAGTGGTATGATCCTCTATACTTCTTTTCCGTTGTCTGATTACTCTTTGTCCATATCCACGTACCAGTTCTCTAAAACTTTGCATTCCATGAGAAACATACAACAATATTTATTCAATGGCTTATGTCAAAACTGTTGCTCTTCACTCAGCTTACGTTACCGCCAGAAATAATTATAAGATATCATAGAAAAAATCCAGAACAGACTTATCCTCAAACGGTAGGGCAGCCTTCTGCCCTACCTGTTGAACAGCCGCCTGATAGCTCCATAAGGTGTTGTTGGACGTAATTTGTGTCCCATCTTGTGTTCATTCCGCTCATATTCTAATGGTTCCAGGATAACATCACTCAAAGATAAGGATTAAGACATCCTCTTTCTACAGCAAACCACTTCGCTAACCTGAACGACCTTTGGACACAGTCCATAGATACATTTGAAGGAAATCATATGGGTCCGCTTATCTGATAATCATTTCAACTAGGGACAGTAGGGAGTCCAGTAGTGTCCATCTACATCATCGTCATCGAATTCGTATCTCGATGTGAATTGCCATTTTGGGAGGGAAAGAGCGATTAAGTCTCGAATCGCTTTGAAAACGACGCCGAAAATGGTGAGACTGTTAATCTACTCACTGATTGAGAGGTGATTTGAATTGCTAACCCATACTTTTTAATAGAGAAATATTTTGTGCTTTAGATAAAGTGGAGTGAACAGCACCAACAGTCTGAGTAATCATGACTGTCTTTCAGAAAAAATCACGTTAACTGCCTTATTGTTACACAACGAGCTTTAAGATAATGTTCGTGTTTTTCTTTCTTTTAATAATGATGTATTTTTGAATTTTATTATTATTTAAGAAGCATTTTACAATTAAATTAGAAAAAAAGTTTAAATATTTGTCTTATATTATTTGCGATTACAAATGTTGTAAAATGGGTGGAAAGACCTGGGTTTGATCCCCTATTTAAGAATTCAGGTCTTTCCAAAATGAGTGAGCCGGTGTGGTAGGGTTTATTCGCTCGAAATTCCGGATATATATATATATATATATATATATATCCGGATATATATCCGGATATATATCCGGATATATAGATATATATATATATATATATAGTGTTATTTCGAGAGATGTAGTTCTGAAACTCAACTCAAAGGGCCTTATAGTCCTTATAAGGACTGGCTTAAAGGGGCGAAGCAAGAATGCTTTTCATCTTCCCCGTTATCTGTAGAGGACAGTGTAGGGATAAGGTGTTATTGAGCTATATATAAAGCTATATACAGTGTAGGGATAAGGTGTTATTGAGCTATATATAAAGCTATATACAGTGTAGGGATAAGGTGTTATTGAGATATATATAAAGCTCTGATCATGGCAGGAGGGTAACAGCAATAGCCGAGCCTCAGTTAGAACTTCATTGGTTACAGCATTGCCATCCATTATCCTCCAAGGGTATTAATCACCGCATCTCACGGTCGATTCATGACTCCTACCTCAACCAACTCAACGGGCAAAAATTTGTTCAAAATTTAATTAAAATGTATTAAAAAATATAAATTTTGTGTGAACGAACGAAAATGATTAATTTTATTAATGCATTTGTCACTTATTATACTTAAAATAGTGAATTATTATTATATGTACACTGATTTGTTTTTCGAAAAATATTTTAAAAGTAATCAGGATTTTGTGATTTTCTTCCTTGACTAAAACCACACAATATTAGAGTAGCATTCAAGCCAGTCAATACTATTCGGAAATTTTTAAGATCAGCTAAAGACACTCATCCATTCTACAAGTACTCTGGAGTATATAATATACCTTGTTCCTGTGGAGTTAGTTACATTGGTCAGAACGTCTAGAAGCTTCGAAACGAGACAGAAAGAGCACATAGGTTATGTTAAAAACAACAGACAAGATATCTCAGGCCTTTCTTCCCACTTTGCCTCTACCAGCCATCTTATTGAGTGGGATAAGAGTCATATGCTCTATATAGAAGAGAACTACCATTCCAGACCCTTCAAGGAGGCTTTTACGGTCGCCCGTTCAACAGGAAACCTAAATAAGAATCAAGGTCTAATCCTACCGGAAATTTGGAAAGCTTTAATCAGATCACTAAACATCAAAGAAATGAACTTTCATGACAATTACATTATGTCTCGTAACAAATAAATCATGTTCCAGAGACACGCGAATTGTCTCGCACAATACTAATTTTGTATGAATTAGAACTGTCAGTTAAAATCTAGTCTGTTACCTTCATATCGCTTACCAATTGTATGCTCTGAAGACGCCGATAGCAAAAATCGGCGAAACACGTAGGACAATAAATTAAAAACCCACTAGACTAACATTCAAAAAAAAGTGTTTAAGTTATTAATCAGGATTTTGTTCTTTGATCATTTCATTATATTATTTATTTCCTACTCTTTTAATTAATTTTTCTCATTTGTTTCCAAATTTCTCTTTGTTTCTATCATCCATTCCCCCCTTGAACGATAATATTAATATCTTGCATTAAATTGTTTTTCAATTTATCTCAGACATAAAGTTCAGAAGAAGAATTTGTTAAATTTGATGACCTTCTGTCATTACTTGGATTTATGGCTGAAGCAAGTAATGCTAGGCCAATATTTTTTCTGTGAATTACGTATTCAGCCGGTTTTCCTCTTTTTCTGGAAACGTTGTGTGAATGACATTGTTAATATAAGAAATAAGACGATATGTTTGTAAAGTGAATACGGAAGTTCTTAGGCTGTGTTCCATTTTTTGCATTCAATCTCTTTTTCCTTAGTTGATTTTTCATGATTATTGTTAGAGCTCGAATCACATCTTTTACATGTCGGTGTCCGTTATATACGGGCGCATGGCCAGCGCTCGTTCTTTAAGTGGTGCAAGCTAAGGCAACTGCGAGGCCTGGGATTGTATTCTGATAAGTTCTAGTCTATTTTAGACGCTTCGCGAGTTCCATATACATATTCAGTCATAAAATAAGTATGGATCTTTAACAGGCGTATTGATTTTTACTGATATTACGAGTTATGAAATATTTGAAATTAATTTATCTTCTTACGCTGCACCTTAAAAATATCCTCATACCTTTCATATAAAAGATAAAGGTTTCTATGTTATGGTGCACCCTAGACGAACCTGTCTTTTGACTGCAACTCCATTTTTTATTAAAAATTTTAAAAAATGCAATGAAGTTTTAAAAAATGCAATGAAGTGATCGTATATATATATATATATATATTACCTACCTTTGCTGTTCCTTTGGTAATAAGGATTGTTGAAATTTGGAGTGGTGATTGCAGATGGCGATGAATGAATATGGTATTAGTGATAGGTAAAATAGTACGATGAAGCTCCAAAGAATTGAATAGGATAGACAAGAATAAATACAGTAATAAATGATAGGTATGATTAACAAGTACACTATAAAACTTATGAAATTTAAAAATGAAAAATATTAAAAACTAGAACGTAAAAACTGTAAAGGGTATAGAAATAACATAAAGGCCTTGGTATGAGGAAAGTTGAAAATCGATTTCAGGTGTGAAGTGAGACTGTTTCGTGAAAACCGTCATCATAATAAGACTGAAATTTCTTAGTTTATTTTAAGTAGGCTGGGTCAATGCTGTTAAAGTATTTTGATTGGTTGAAAGTTTCTTGCTGTTGAGAGCTGCCGAACATCAGAATAAAAAGAGCTAATGCCTTTTATTCTCAAAAAGAGTAGGTGAGGCCATTTTAGCCCTGAAGTATTCTAAAATCGATGTCTACTCAATCCTAACCCTAAGCCATCACTGATAACTAGTCCAAAACTATCAATGATTCAAAGCATCTGGGAAAGATAGTACGGTGGCCATACTCTAAAACAAAAACAAATAACGGATATGAAACGAGGGAGTGGGAAGATCATATGTCTGGTATCTTGGAGTTACGAGGCAGCCATTTATTCCTGACAAACCAGTGAGGGTTCAGTGCCATCCATAGGCATTTGTTTCGGATTGTTTGTAGCTTTTTGATATTACTTTCTGTTATGTGTCTCCAGGTTGGTGAGGCGTACGATATGATAGGTCTTAGCACTGTTTTGTAAAGCAGAATCTCGTGTTTCATATTTATGTTATGACTTTTTCTGTTCCAGAGAGGGTGGAGGTGAGCGATAGTCTGATTGGCTTTGGTGGTAATGAATCTGCGTGCATCCTGAATTGTAGGCCTTTATCTAGTTGTACTCCCAGATATTTAGCGGAGGTTTGCCAGGGTATACGTTTGCTGAACATTTGCACAGTTTCTATCGGATTATCTCGTCTTCTGGCGAAGAATACTGCACAGCTTTACAAAGAGAAAAGATGTCGGAAAAGTTTTGACCTCAATGGCTTTGCATTGATTTACTAATATGAAGAAGATCACACGCAGATATAAGGGTCTTCAGAAAGATTAGGAGCGTCAGCAGATGGCATCAATGACAAATTAGGAAAGAATGTGACATTACTAGCGTCCAGGGACGTATTTTCAGAGCCAATCTCATGTGGCATTCACTTGACCAGAATGGAAGAGGAAAGATTAGCAAAACAATTGTTCTCTGCGAAGTAGGAAAAAGACCCAGAGGAAGACCAAGATATATGTGGATTGATACAGTAAGAAGTGCCTTAGAAGGTAGAAATATAGCATCTGAAGAAAAGAGTTTTGATAGGTAACAGATTGATTCGGAGGAAAATTGTAGATAGGAAGTTAGTGATGATGTAAGTTTTTCATGTAGTACCATCATATCCTGTACACGGTAGGAATTTGATGATGATGATGATGATGATAACAGAATAATAATACACAAAAATTAATGATACATCCTATGGCAGTGTCTGATATGATCTTATAATATTTCAGAATTTTTATTATACTATTTGAATTAATTATGCTGTCTGAAAGCAAAGAGAAAGATGATGATGGAAAACACGCAGATTCCGACACTGAAATCATTTCCCACAGTTCATGTTGTGTATGACGGTGCTATATTCTTTGCATTATGTAAACTAACATCCAAATCTTCATGAAGTTATCCTCATGGTGAAGAAATCCTTATGAATATTTTTGGGTTTAGTGCTCCAGAAATGCTTATAAGAACAATATTTCTGTAGATATGAAACTGTTTGAAGATCTTAACATTAAAACAGGTTGAGGTTTATAAGATTTAATTTCAAGTATAGTTTTAAGGAAGAAATTATTACAATTATTAATTATTACAAGATATTATCATAGTTTAGGTGCTTATAACAGTAGCAGAAATGTAGAAGGATGAGACTGAAGAATATTCCGAATGGGGGTGGGGTTTTAAAATATTTCGTTTGTATGTAGGTATTGTAAATTGTTTTGTTTGATTTGTTAAACTTGTTAGACATCTCTTATTGTACTTATTAAGTGATTATACTTAATACTTAATATGTTCTCTCGAGTTTGTTTCTACCTTTGCTATCTCTATCAATTCCAATTAACTTCTAACTGCTTTGTGGCCACTACTATAATTGTTCACGTGTGCAAATTCGGTAGACAAAGAAATTACCTCAGGTTAGAGCCAAATTTCTTTGTTACAATTCTGGAATTAATTCCGTATCAGAATTTGGAAAAATTTATTTGTTGAAGCTGCTCCATCCAAATTCTTAGACAAAAGAAGCTTCTTTGCCAGGGAGTTAACTCTCAGAATGACACACTTATCGATAATCAGGCAATTAATATTTCCAATTACAAAACCTTATATGTCTAAATTTTTCCCTTACTGCAGTCGTAGCTATTCCCGACTATTTATTCGCTCAGGTTCTATTTTAATGAATGGTGCATTGCGATTTCAGATCAGGCAATTCGTTAGGTAAAGAAAAGGTTTATTCATCACACTAATACAATACACAATTACTAAAGGTTACTTAATTAAGCTAATTCTCTCCTACAAGTTAAATGGGTTAAATAGACATAACCTTAATATTCTTAATCTTCCTCAACAATAGACAATATCAGCAACTAATTTAAATTACTGACTCCTTCCTACAACAATTGACAATCCTATACAATCATTTACCTTATTTAATTTCAAGCTATACTAGGCTATGACATGCATTAGTATATTAACTCTACACTATACAATATCTCATTCTCAGACATGACACAATTTACAGGTTGGTTACATTCTAAACCCTTGTTTCAATTCATGTAAGTCCAATTACTGAGCATATGCGCACATCATTGCATTCTAACTCTTTCTAGTATACAAAGGAATTAAAACGTTCCTATATTGCCGAGTAACTGGATCTCTCTGAACCTTTCTCTCAATCTTTGATTAGATTCACACGGCTTGTTACCGTCTCCTACGGTTTGCTGTCTTCAGAACAAGCTGGGGATTACGATCACGAATCACTTTCTCCGATGTGGGCGAAGCTGCTCTGCAGGGATCGGTCCATGTGGTTCAGCATGTTGTTTCGGTCTGCGCTGACTTTTCCGCCTTACCGATGATTATGCTTGCACTGGATCGCTATCTGGCCGCATAGCAGCCACTCGACATTGTTCTTCTCGACCGCACTCATGTACTCCTCCTTCAGGACGACTGGAACAGGAATCCAAGGGAGAAAAAAGGCAAAAAGCCCCGAGTTGGCATCGCCAAGCCCTATCGCTTCCTGAGCTGTTCTCCCTACTACGTCACCTTTTTCGGCCGGCACCTAAATCTCTTGCACTCGGTACCGTTCTCTCCTCATTGTGTTCTCCACGGGGGATATATTATTGTATATATTATTATTGTATTCAGTGTATTGGAGCATTTTTGGTTGGTGAAAAATGATGCAGTGAAGCATAGTTGTATGTAAAGCATTTTGTATTGGATCCACATTAATTAAGAACTGATTCTACAAATCTAAAACCTGCATCCATTCCTTAATTCAACTAGTAGAGCAAGGGTGTTATCATCATATTTCATCACTTATTACACAAAAGAACATTTTCACAGACTCTTGAAGAGTTTTTGGAGAATATTCGTTGACTCTTACTTAGCCTTGCATAATTCGAATCCTTGCCTATGGTCCAGATATGGAAACTTTTTTGAGCGCCACGTGGCATCCATTCAGCAGGAGGGTCCCACCTTAACCCTGCGATGATATTCATCTCCCACTTGAATGGAGGTTGAGCCCGATGATTATTAAGACCAAATTCAACACCAAGATGAACAAATAGCTGAAGTTTAAAAACAGATTGTTCTCAACAATCTGTCTAAGGAATGAAGGAAAATTTTCACTCTCTCTAAGAATAAGTATTAGCAAAAGAACAAACGCAGTTAAATGAACGGCTTCGTTTAGTCGAAAATTCAAGAGAAGCAAATGAGGGATGTATTATGCGTAAATATGTCTGCGATCGGACTCTGTTTATTCTCAGGAGGTTTTACCGTTATGCGGGATGAAAAACCTCACAGAAGAAACAAGTCGATAATAAAAAGTCATTGTAAAAACTTGTGGGAAAACAAAATGTTTTATTTTGTTTTCCCACAAGTTTTCCCACAATGTTTTATTTTGTGGAATTTGAATTCAGCGCTACTATTTGCTTAGTTTGGAAAAATTAGGTGCATGACATTACTTAATAATGAATCCATTTGATCTTATCATAGAAAGTTATAGTGCTGTTTTGTTTGTATGAATTTGCAGTATACGAGTAGTTGCATAAACCAAATTCTCCTTAATTCAGATGTGAATAACTTCACATCTGAATAAAATATAGTCTTTATTAAGATATTTTTAATAATTATTTATACATTTATAAATTTATCTATAACATTATATATTCTTTTAATTTATACTAGAAATTAATTAAACTTAGTGATATTTAAAAATAATTCTCTAATAAATAATTAATATATTTAAACACCATTATGATATTAACATAGACTTCACTGAAAAGAAAGTCATTATGATAAACGTTTTAATGAAGTAGAGAAAAAAAAAAGGATGGCGGCTCGTGTGTTAGTGTTTCGTGTCGTGTATTATTGATGATGAATTGCGAATTTGATTGATATGTTTTTAGCGATTTATTTATGCTTATTCACCAGTAATAATAGTTAATTGCTTGCTACCATAAGCAGTCACTTTATAAGCAGTCACTTTATTTTCCATAGTGCTTTATCCAGGTAAGTCATTTGTAATTACAAGGGCGATACGCTAGGCCTACTGCTACTGGTATCGCCATTGTTTCTTATAGTGACATTTTACTGCTGGTAGACACCTAAGAGTGTCTACGGGATTTGCTAGTGGACTCTCAAAAGTCCACAGGATTATCTTTACCTACTCGGGACACCTGAGAAATCTCTACTCTTTCTCCATCTGTGTCTTAACACATTTTAAATTATCATAATGGCAAAAACTTCTGAATGAGACCAAATTCGAGGAAGTATACACGGAATTCCTCAGACTAGGAAAGCTGCTGAGTGATAATTGGCCGGGAAAAGTGAAATTTTATGACAGGTTTCCCCCCGAATGTGTCTCAGACGTTGTCGCTGAAGATCATTTAGAATCGGTTCCTTCTACTCCTTCAGACTTTGTAGAAATGCGTGCACGCAAAAAGCGAAGAACAACAGATGAACCGCACAATGACAATACTGAAATGGAACAGGATTCTCAGGGTTCGGACGCCGCTATTTCTCCCAAAGAAAAGGTGCCTCTGATCATCCTCAGTGAAAAGCAGAACTGGGCAGCTTTAAGATCCACAATGTGCAATTTGCATATTGGCTTCATTAAGGCCAAAAACATGGATGGAGGCATAAAGATCCAGCCAGCAACAATGACAGACTATAGAAGGTTGACCAAAGAACTGGACGACAGAGGCATCCAGTATCATACATTTGCGCTCAGCTCCGAAAAAAACTTAAAAGTGGTCCTTTGTAGTGTCTGTGAAGACATTGACACTACAAAGGACCTAAATTCTCAGGATCTGCCTCCAGTCAAGGTCAGCAGAATGTACAAAGCAGACAAGTCTCCCATGCCATTAGTCCTTGTTGATATTCACAAAATATACAAGGATATCTACAACTTAAAAACAGTCTGTGGTCTCATCGTCACACCAGAAAACAACCCGTTTTGGGAACCTCATTTTAAGAATTTCTTCTTGCATTAAAAGAATAAGAATTTATTATTACTTAAAATCCTGTTTTATTAATTAAAAGTTAATTAGTTTATATTAACATTATGATATTTTATAAATATGAATGCATATAATTAGCAATAGAAACCTGCCTTTTTATTATCTCAAAAGATTTTAAAGTAAATCCTTCTCGTGATGAGAAGTTTCGTTTTTAGAATTTAAATACAATCATATATTAAGAACACGATTGCTCATTTTGTAAAAAAGGAAATGGAAGATATTCTTACTGACTCCAGAAGGTTTTTTTTTAAATCAAATTTAAAAAAAAATCTTCTTACCTTCTTTCATTTAAAACTGCTATTCCATCGTTAGACAAAGAAGAAAGTGGTTTGAAGTCTCCATCAAGTAAATTTTCCGCTTGTTTAGAGGTGAACTGAAAGAATGGATTTTTTTTGTTGTCCTCACAAAATGAAACTCACTTCCACAGGGAATTGGATTTTAAACACATTGTAATAAAAAGATCCTAAACTGTGGATTCATTGTGAAAAATTGCTTAAACTTTCAATCAGCTGGATGGCTGCATTGATGAAATTTGAAATCCATTTCTTAAACTCATATTTACGTTTACATTAACGTTATGTTCAACTGGAAGTGAAAAGATGGACTGACGTTTAAATTGTTTACAACCTGCAAGAAAAGTCTGGTGGGAAAAATCGAATGAGTGAGCTCACACTAATTCCAGAAGTCATCGCTTTTAGATGGCGATATCGAATCTTAATTACAAAGAAGATTCAAATGAGAAAATTTGAATTGCCACACCACTTAAGAGAACATATGTCGTTAATATAATATGTTGACCGCATAGAGGAAGGAATGAGGCAATCAATCGACTGTGAGATGCGGTGATTGAATCATTCAATCCAATACTCTTGGAGGGTAATGAATAATGAATGGAAAATCTGTAGCCAATGAAGTTCTAACTGAGGCTCTGCTATTGCTGTTACCCTCCTGCCATGATCAGAGCTTTAATTGCACAATAACACCTTATCCCTACACTGTCCTCTACAGATAACGGGGAATATGAAAAGCATTCTTGCTTCGCCCCTTTAAGCCAGTCCTTATAAGGATAAGGATAGCTTATAGGGAATGATGAAGATGAAAAGTCCTTTTTAGGACTTCCAGGGTAACAAATGGCAATGCTGTAGCCAATGAAGTTTTAACTGAGGCTCGGCTATTGCCGTTACCCAGCTATGACTAGAGTGTTTAGCTCAATAACATCCCATCCACATAGATTTTCCTCATTCAGATGACGGGATAAAGAGTCAAGGACAGTCCATCGCCCAGTTCTTTTAAGAACTTTAAGAATAGCTTATAGGGGAATGAGGAAATTTCGATATGGGGAATAACACCATACCCTTGGAGGGTAATGGATGGCAATTCTGTAGCCAAGGGGTCGCCAAAATTATTAGCCCGTCGACCCCTTCAAGAATTTCTTGACTTTTTATCGGCCCCCGCCTCTATTTTACTATTACGTAATTATAATAGGACAAGCAAAAAAAGACGCTTATGTAAGTTTTTAGATTGTTTATTTTATAGTTACAGTGTTTACTGTATGTATAATATAGTATATGTTATTATATTACTATTACTATCACTAGTAATATCACTGGTATTACTAGTGATATTAATAAACCACTGGTATTACTACCAGCGCTGCTCAACTCTTCAACATAGAGAAGTTTAGTTCGTGAATGAATAACGATTGAATTATAATATGTTTGTTGATGAATTTTAGAACATTAACGCTCACTTGTATGTCGATGCGCAAAAATGAGACTGGGATCGAATACTTGTAAGTATCAGTAAATAAGAACCACGCACGTGTTGCAATCTCGCTCCCACTGCGCCGGCCGGCAGGAACCACCAACATACGTTATTGGTAAATACGTCATTTTGGCCTACTTGATTGGCCTCAGTAACTATTTTCATGACCTTACTCCATCTTACAGGTCCTATTCATGGACCTGTAAGATAGAGGTACTGATCCCACGAATCACTCTTAATTGCGTTGTCATTACCTCCATGTCTTTTGTCATGGAGGTAATCCAACCGAATTAAATATTACCCATACAATGATGTCTTATATTTTTCTGTCGACCCCTAACAATGTTATATCGACCCCTTTGGCAACCACTGCTGTAGCCGATGAAGTTCTAACTGAGACTCGGCTATTGCTGTTACCCTTGTGCCATGATCAGAGCTTTAATAGCTCAATAACAACTTATCCCGACACTGTCCTCTACAGATAACGGGGAAGATGAAAAGCATTCTTGCTTCGCCTCTTTAAGCCAGTCCTTATAAGATAAGGATAGTTTATAGGTCGTAATTCCAAACAAGAACAACCTCGTAAACTCATTTTTTTATTTGCGTATTAACTGGAAAATTAGCCTATTCAGCAAATTCCTATTAAAGATGACATCGCTTTCTTAAGAAATTATCTTCTTACTGCTCTCATTTCAATTCTTTTTCAAGCATATGATTCTATTAAGATTTACCCTCTAGAATATTAAGTAATAAACAAACGTATAAATTCCGTAAATGTCGGTCAAGAAAAATTAGTCTTCCACTTACCTTAGACAAATACCATGAAAGAGTTTCACAAAGTCAGATGGGTGTTCTAGCGCCATATTTAAGACATTTTGCCAGGTTTTGAATAAAGATCTGTCATATATTCAGAAACGCTTAAAGGAAGAATGAGCTTAGGTAAATATCTCAGTGCTGACGAAGACAGATCGGAATAAATGGTCTGACAACAGACAAATATAAAGAGAAATTGTTGATATGAAGTTAATCCCGTTCGCCTATCCGATTTCCATTTGGCTAAGGATTCAAATTCTGCCTGTAACTGTGTTACTAGTTTTCTTTCTGATTTTTTTTGGTGATGGAGGACATTAATCTTTATCCTCAGATTAATGGTCAAATTCATGATAATGAGTATTGCTGATTCTACCTAAACAGGAAACTCTGCTCTCGACAACAAACATCTCAAGCCATTGAGTCTCCGATAAGCGGGCGGTGGGTCACACTAGCCGTTGAAATTCAAGTTCCACCTTAAGACATTAATATGTATATAATAAATAATATGTAAGGCATTTACAAAAATGTGCAGCCTGCAGCAGATCTGATACGCAAACCACTAAGCTATCATGTTATATTATTACTATCAACAATTTTTCTCAATGTTAGTCTGTTGTCTGGTCTATTCAGATCCGTCTTCACTGCACTTCGAAATTCAATCTTCTTCCTAAACTTCGGTTTTTTAAAAACATTTTACTTCTATATACTGTAAATCTAAATGCAAGCTTCCTTTACCGTTAGAAATACGTAATTGACATTGATAAGTAAGCTACATTCTTACTCTTAAAATTAAAACGTTTTGACAATTGACATTTATGTCTTTAGGGGTGAAGCAAGATGCTTTTCATATTCCCCACTATCTGTTGTGGTTACAGTGAGGGTAAAATTTATGAGCAATTTGCTCGCCCTGAATGGGCATGGGATTATGCATCGCTATGGGATGCTAATATAGCTTTTGGTCTTCTATATTTGAATATGTCCGTTGCCTCGTATGCTGCAGCTTGTTGAACCAAATCATTGGGATGCATGGACGTCTTTAGGAAAAACTTGGATGCTAAGGATTGTAGAAAAGAGAAAATATAGGAAATATTTGTATCTCTATGAAGTTGATTGTTTCTAACATACCACAGGACATTCAGAATTATTCTCGCGAGAGAAAAATCGAGCTTTCACCCCTTTCTTAACCGCATACAAAGTCAAATTAGTGTATTCTACACAAATTTAATTTATCATCACTAAACATTATACCTAAATTTGTGAATTATGGTTACTTACTCTGTACGCTCATCATTCAGAATGAAGTTTGATGTGTTGTTTTTATTATTTCATAACAAACCTGTTTATAGCAGCTATCCAGCTTTGCTTTGTTAAATAATCGGAAGATTTGCACTTCATTTGTTTATAACATCATATGTGTGAAGTGGCTGTGCGCAATATATCGAATTATGATAGCAGGATTAATGCCACTTTGATGATATGATCCAATAATTTGTCAAGTTGAGACAGTGTACATCATATTATCCATCTTCAGTACAATTGGTGTCAAAAGAATATATATATTGTACATATATTTTAATTCTACGCATATCTTTGTGGAAGTCGGAATTTTCCTACATATATATTGTAAAAAAATAAAAGGTTTGTAAAAAATTACTTTTTTAAAAATAATTTAGAATATGAATTGATACCTTGATATTTACAAATTTTAAAATATCAATTAAGTCTATTTTGATATAGAAAGAATATTTTTAAAATGAGGATAGATTTTTATCTTCTGAGCTGGAGAAAGTACTTCAAAAATGTATTTGAAATTTAGTTTTAGTCTAGTTTGATGCTTAGAGACTTTGGTTTAAATTGAATGAAATAAAATCTACGTGTATTTGCATAAAAAACCAACCCAGTTCTTTTACATCGTTATACAAATAAACTATTGGGTTTAAATTATAAAATATAAACTATGAAACACTAATGCATATATCATTGGTGTTTCATTCTAAAAGTAATAGTTAAATAAAATAAATAAATAAATAATATAAACAAATAAAAAACATGGATTCCAATTTCATGTTTTGCACATCTACTTTCGATCTACTTTATTTTTTTTTTAAGAACTTAGATCCGTTAACTGGAAATATGTTTTTTTTTACGTACAGATAAATAAGTTCCTGGATCCTTTGAATGATGCCTCAAATACAAAATGGCTCGATTCGAAATAAGAGCTTGCGTTATTCTGCATTTGTGTTTAACTACTAACTGGATGCCAAAAGTTGTTTGCAAAACACTTCGTTACATTTCTCGAAAATCCCGATTACGTATTATGTTAATAATATGGTTTAATACAACCTTTTGTCAGAAGCATTCAAGTAAAAAAAAATCAAATAAAGAAAACGAAAACTAAAGACATTTCTACATATATAGACACAGCAATGCAAACTCGTGTGTTTCCAAGACTAACCCAATTTGCATTACTGTATCCTTGCCTTAACTAACTTTTTAAATTAAATATTAGAGCTCTTGATGGAGATAGAATCAGTTTTCAGTACAATAATGAAAGATAGCAAATGAAAAACGTCAAAAAAAAAACATCACACTTTATCGTACAACTACGTTTAGGAGAATAATTATTTATTACTTAACGAGTTATTTTTTCTTTGGTGTTATAGCTATAATTTTAATTTGCTATTTTTATTTTTATTTATTTTTAAGAATCATTTCTTATATTTATTCCATATTTATTTACAATTTTATTTTATAGTCAATTGCAAGTCTTTCACAGTGTACAGCATTATTTATTGTTTAACAAATGATTCTATATGATGCGTTATGATCATTTCTTGCAATCTTTGATATTTCTCTGTGTAACAGTTCCTCAAATCATTGAACGTTATTTAATTTTATATGCGTAAAAACAGAAACAATTTCTTAACGAAACGCAATCGACACTGTCTTGAAATCACACCCGTAATACACGCCAAGAAACGAAGAACAATTGTTTCAACGGTGCTTTGGAGATCTCACATGCAGTATTCAATAGAAAACTCTGTTATGGCTGGACACAAAATCCTCTTTATAAAAACCCTCTATTTCGGTTATGAATGCAGTATAAATGAATTAATAATTAAAGGTTATATTATTTCAATCAAAAGTCTTCTTCTTCTTCTTCAAGTGTCATCCCTAGAAGGAGGTTGGCAACCATTCACAGAACCTTTTTCTTTCTTTTGCTGCTCTGGAACATTTATGGTAATTCAAGCGAGTCCAGTCCTTAATGTCTTCAAACCACATTCTCCTGGGTCTACCGCTCCCTCTTTTTCCATCCAATTTCCCTTCTAATATTAATTTCTGAATGCCTTCTTGTCTAGTTAGATGTCCAAAATATTTACGTTTTCGCTCTTTCATTCTTGCTTTCTTTAAAACATCTTTGTTTTTCATTTTCTCTGTCCATGGTATTTTCAACATTCTTCTGATGGTCGACATTTCGAAGCTTCTAATTTTTTCTCTGCTTCTTTATTTAGAGTCCACGTTTCACTGTTGTAGAGAAGGCTTGACCAGATATAGCATTTTATTAATCTTTTTCTTGTTTCTAAATTAATGTCTCTGGATGTTAGAACAGTTTTCATATCAGTAAAGGCTTTTCTTGCTATCTCTATTCTTCTTTTTATTACTTTCAGGGAATTTCTTCTGTCTGTAAACATTTGTCCCAAATATATAAAAGACTGAACCTGTTCAATTTTCTTTTTGTTAACAGTTATGTTTAGTTTCTTATTTATTGGTTCTTTTGATATAATCATGCACCCCGATTTCAAAGTTGCCAGAATATGCATTTTTATATCTTATTGAGGTAATTTAATTCCAGTACATATTTGTAATTATACTTAGATCTTTTCCTTTTAACCCATTATTCTGCAGGATATTTTTAATTTCTTGTGATCTATTGAATCAAATGCTTTGATGTAATCAATAAAACAAAGATATATGCTTTTCTGATTGTCAAGGCGTCTTTCACATAATATTTTCAAATTGAAGAGTCCTTCTCTTGTACCTTTGTTTTTGAAAACCTGATTGAGTGTCTTCTATTTCTACTGACAAAGTGCCTTTTATTCTTTCTAGGATTATTCTCAGTAGTAATTTTGTAGCATGGCTTGTTAAACTTATTAGTCTATATTCTGAACATTCAAAAGTTCTTGGGATTTTGGGAATAGTGACAAAGATGGATTTCCTTAGATCATCAGGGATGTATCCTGTATCATAGATGTTATTAAAAATAACCTTTAGGCCATTAAGTGTGTTTTCATTTAATTTCTTTAACAATTCAATAGGGATCTGATCAGGGCCTGGTGTTTAACCTGTTTCCATTTGACTTAGAGAGTATTCTATTTCTTCATATGTCATTGGTTCACCATCCATATTTTGTAAAACTGGTGCGTCTGTGCGATCAGAGTCAAACAGTTCTTTTCCATATTCTTTCCATATTTTTATGATATCTTGTGTCTCTACTAGAGACACAAGATATCATTTTTCCATTTTGATCTTTCATACAAGGATTATGGTTGGAATTTTTCTTTTTATTTGTCAGGGCTTGGATTGAGGTATGCATTTCTTTACTATTGTGTTTCCTGTCCAGTTCCTCTATTTCTTTACATTTTTCATTTAGCCACTTGTCTTTAGCCTTCCTGCATTCATTTGTTATAATTTCACTGAGTATTCTGTACTGTTGAGTACTTTTCTTTTTTCGTCTTTCATTCATAAGTTCTAGTATTGATTCAGTTATCCAGGGTTTTTTCTTATTATATTTAATTTTTGGAATAACCTCGTTAGTTGTCTTATATATTGCACTTCTAAAATGTGACCACCTGTTTTCAATTTCCTCTGTGTTACAAAATATATTGTCTTCTGTTTTATATCCTACATGATCTAATTTTTTCCTAATTTCTGAGTTGAAAGGTTCTCCATTCACAATATAGTTGATTTTTTCAATATTTCTGCCTATTTTTGTTGTCTTCTTATTGCTGATTTTCCTACCAAATTTATTACAAATTTATTATTCAATTTATACAGGGAAGCCAGCAGAATTCTAATAATAGATTTATTTAGAAGTAAAACATATTTAAAGGATTTATTCAGAAGTATAACATAATCTGGATAAAGTAAAGATTTGAAATTAAGATATAAAATTTTGACATCAGGGTTAATATCACTTGCCTTCATAATGTAATCCACATGGGTGACGAATAACAGTGCAGATAATCCATCCTCACACATGATTTAACATCAAACCATCTTCATGTACTTCCTTCAATTCTAACTGATGAGTTACACCTTAAATAGAGGCAATGCATTTCTCCATATAATATCTCATTCTATCCATATAACTGTAGCGTTCTGAAGCATCTTCTCTTGCCACCTTGTCATATGCCTTTTACAGATCTGCAAAACATAATTCGTATAGTAAGGGTATGTAAGTTCGCTTCACTTAAACCTTGGTATTATCCAGGTCTACCTACTCACTGATGAGACTCCAATGAGGGTTGAAACCGGTGTGGGGCGGATCTGGCTCTGAGAGGCTTCTCTTGGAGGTAGGTTTTTGCCTGTCTCTGAGTGGAGCCACCGCTGAGATTATGGGTCTGCTTGGTGGTGGGGTGAGCCTGCTACTAGGGAGAGCCAATGCTGAGAAGTTCTCGGTGATCGGGTGAGCCTGTCACTGAGTAGAACAACGCTGAGTTGGGCGATCTTTTGGGATCGTCTTATTTTTAGAGCCTATTATTATTTAGAAGTTTATTATTTAGAAGTAAAACAACTTTAATGGATTTATTTGGAAGTAAAACATAATCTGCATTAGTAAAGAGTTAAGATTAACACATAAAATTTTGATATATCAGGTTTAGAACCACTTTCCTTCATAATGAGATCCACATGATTGACGAATAATCGTGCAGATAATACACCCTTACACCAGATTTAACATTAAACTATCTTCCTGTACTTCCTTCAATTATAACTGCTGACTTACAACTCAAATAAAGTCTAGGTATTGCTTGATATAATGCCCTATGTCATGATATAATTGACGCCATACAACTGTAGCGTTTTGAACAGCATCTTCTCTTGCCACCTTGTCATGTGCCTTTTTCAGATCTACAAAACATAAATACAAATCCTTCTTCTTTTCTCATATTTTTCAACTATTTGTCATAAAAGGAATATCTGATGCTGACAACTTCTCTTTGCCTGAATCCAGCTTCTTCTCCAAAATTGCTTTTCATTATATTCCTTAGTTATTTCTCAAGCATGCATGAATAAATCTTACCAGGAACACTCAATAGGGAAATACCTCTGTAATTCTCACATTCAATTTGATTTCCCTTTTTATAGATGGGTATTACGAGAGCTCTGCTCCAATCATCTGGAATTCGACCCTCTGACTAGACTTTCTGAATTATCAAATGCAGCCACTGTAAAACGTTTATGCCTCCATATTTGTGCATTTCGAGTCGAATATCATCTACTCCAGTACTCCAGTTGCGTTTCCACCTTTCAAGTTCTTGATGGTTTTTTCTACATCAAGCATTGATATGCAGTCCTGACTGCTGTACTCCTGTTGACTTCTACCGCGGTGATGTCAGTTCTTGTTTCATTTAGCAATGTTTCAAAACAATTACTCTGGGAATCAAAAATATCTTTATGTTCAGTTTTAATGCTACCTCACTCATCCCTGATTCTTTTTACAGTATTCTTTCCTCCATTTCTAAGCTCTTTCAGCAGCCTCCAGAATATTGTGCCACTTTTCTGATATTTACTATTTTCTATGTTGTTACCAAAGTCTTCCCAAGACTTTTTTATAGCTAGTTTCACACCGTGATTCGCTTTCTTGTATTTTTCTGTATTCTCTAACGCACAAGCTGACTTACTTGCCAGGAATTTCGACATGCTTTCTTCCTTTCCTTCACTGCCTCTTCAATTTCCTCAGTCCACCATGGAGTTCTGATTTTTCTATCCTTACAGACACACTCAGTGAATGCTTCTCTGACTGAATCAATCCATGTTTACCTCTGGGTTTTTTCCACTACATCTTAAAGGTTTGGTTCTTGAGTTCAAACATTTTAATTTTTCTTGAATAATGTGTCTGTATTTAGTCTGCAGTTTACCTCCGAAAGCGGCTTAAATTTGATTAGTTTTAAACCTTTTTTAAACGCTAAACATTCAATAAAATTGAATTTCAACATGAAATCCAATTTTATCCTGCGTAAAGCTAAATGGTGATCACTTCTAATCTCAAATCTTCAGTATATTTTTATGTCCTTAATCAGTGAGAACAAATTGCTGTTAACAATAACTAAAAGTCAATGAGACTCTTTTTATTTCTTTCATCTTCACTCTATGCGAATTTGAAGACATTTTTTATATTTTTATAAATATTCTAAAAGAAGACTGTGAAAAATAATTTTAAAGTTAATTAAAAATATTAAAACTATATCTGGTATTTTAGAATATTTGAAAATTTTAAATAAATTACAAGTAAGAAGTATCTTAACAAAAGAATTTTTTTTTTCGAACAAGAATTTTTATCGCAACTTTATCGAACACGAATTGTTCATATGCATAACAGGATATCAGATCATCTTCATCATCCATGTTACTACAACGGTGCTAAGTGGTACGATACTCTACACCACTTTCCCGTGGTCTGATTTGCCATATCCATCTACCAGTTCTCTAAAAATGTGAATTTGCGTTCCATGAGAAACATACAACAATATTTATTCAATGGCTTAAGTCAAAAACTGTAGCTCTTCACTCAGCTTACGTTACCGCCAGAAAGATTATAAGATATCATCGAAAAATCCAGAACAGACTTATGCTCAACAGGAAGGGTAGCCTTCTGATAGTTCTGAAGGGGTTGTTGGACGTGATTTCTGCCCAAGTTGTGTTCATTCTGCTCATATTCTAATGGTACCATGATAACATCTCTCAAAGATAAGGATTACGACATTCTCTTTCTACAGCAAGCCACTCCCCCGACCTGAACGACCTTTGGACACAGTCTATAGAAACATTTGGAGGAAATCATATGGGCCTCTTATCTGATAATTATTTCAACTCTGGACATCAGGCAATCCAGTAGTGTCCATCTACATCACCATCATCATCGAACTCGCATCTCGATGTGAATTGCCATTTTAGGAGAGAAAGAGTGATTAAGTCTTGAATCTCCTTGAAAACGACGCAGAAAGTGGTGAGACTGTTACCCCTACTCACTGATTGAGAAGTGATTTCAATTTGCAACCTATATGATTTCCTCCAAATGTTTCTATAGACTGTGTCCAAAGGTCGTTCAGGTTAGATAAATGTTGTTCGTTAAAAACGAAGGGGAGTGAACAGCACGAACAGTGTGAGTGATCATGATTGTCTTTCAGAAAAATCACGTTAACGTCCTTATTGTTACACAACGAACTCTAAGATGAAGTTTGTGTTTTTCTTTCTTTTAATAATGATGTATTTTTAAATTTTATTATTATTTAAGAAACATTTTACAATTAAATTAGAAAAAAGTTTAAATATTTATCTTACATTATTTATAATTACAAGTGTTCTAAAATGAGTGGAAAGACATGGGTTTGATCCCTTGTTTCAGAAATTAGGTCTTTTCAAAATGAGTCAGCCGGTGTGGTAGGGTTTATCCGCAGGAAAACCGGGGTTTTTCATCTGCAAACAGACATACCTAAACTAGAACACGCAATTAACGGCCATATTAATATTAATAGGCTTTGCTCACAAATATTGTTCCTCTTGGGTTTTATCGTAACCTGAAATAAGAATATAACAATATCACAAGTGCTGAAAAAAAAAAAAAAATATATATATATATATATATATATATATAATAAAAAAAAATAATATATATATATTGTTTTAAGGCGAGAGATGTAGTTCTGAAACTCCATTCAACAGAATATATATATATATACTATTTAAATTAGGATTTATTCGGGATGTATACATTTATAAAAATAAATTTAACTGACTAGAACCCGAGAAAGTATAACAAAAACCTTTAATACATCACGACTAGTTTCATCGGTGCTCCGACTTCTTCGGATGAGAAATAAAAAACATAAGATATAAAAATAACAAGGTAAAAAACATGGACTTTCCAGCTTAATAAAAAGCAGAATAGTAACAGTCATATTTGAATAGGTGACCGCGTACTACCGTTGGCATGAGTTGAATGTGTGCGACAGCTAATTTTAGAGTGCCAGTACTGGATTACTGCGCTATGGGAATCAGGCAAATTGTAGCTTAGATTGTTGTTCAAATGTGAAGGGTCCAGAACTATTTCTTTTGATTCGATAATTCTTCTTTCGAATTCATCCTTGCATATATATAAATTAGTAGTGCGTTCCCAGTCAACTTGATGTGGCTGTTCTTCAAGGTTAGAGTTTGCCGAGAAGAGGACATGACTGGAAAGGGCGCTTGCTCGTGTTCTACTGTAGGAGATGTCACGTCTATGTTCCTCAAGACGAAGTGAAACAGATTTATCTATCTGGCCAAAATAAGACATAGAGAACTAGAGATTAACGGCATTCTCCCCTTCTTGGATCTAAAGATCAATAGATTACCTGACTGTCTTAAATTTTCAATTTTTCGAAAAACCACCTACACTGATAGATATTTACATGGTTCTTCTCATCACTTACCACCTCAGAAACTGGGCATCGTCTCCACCCTCTCCCATCGAGCAAGATGTCTCACTTCCACAGAAGAAGACCTTCAAACAGAGCTTAACTTCCTGAAAAACACCTTCGTAAATAATGGATATTCATCTCGTAACATTACTAAACGTTTGAGACCACACCAACATCCTCGACAAGAAGATGATTCCAACCCTATCATTCATATACAGTTACCATTTATCAGCTATCTTACCCCAAAACTAGCTAAGATTTTGAAGAAGTTCAACATAAAGACCGACTATACTACGCTGCCAAAACTTCGTTCTTTTCTGAGTCGACCAAAACCAAAACACAACCAACTGCATTTTCCTGGTGTTTATAAAGTTTTGTGTGAATGTGGTCGACCTTATTTTGGCCAGACAGATAAATCTGTTTCACTTCGTCTTGAGGAACATAGACGTGACATCTCTTACAGTAGAGCACGAGCAAGCGCCCTTTCCAGTCATGTCCTCTTCTCGGCAAACTCTAACCTTGAAGAACAGCCACATCAAGTTGACTGGGAACACACTACTAATTTATATATATGCAAGGATGAATTCGAAAGAAGAATTATCGAATCAAAATAAATAGTTCTGGACCCTTCACATTTGAACAACAATCTAAGCTACAATTTGCCCGATTCCCACAATACTGACGCTCGAAAATTAGTTGTCACACGCATTCTACTCATGCCAACAGTAGCACGCGGTCACCTATTCAAATATGACTGTTACTAATCTGATTCTTTTTATTAAGCTGAAAGTCCATGTTTTTTACCTTGTTATTTTTATAAGTCTTGTGTTATTTCTTACTCACCTGAAGAAGTCGGAATATCGATGAAACTGGTCGTGATTTATTAAAGATTTTTGTTATACTTTCTCGGGTTCTAGTCAGTTAAATTATATATATACTGTATATATATATATATATATCATAAGCCAGAATATTTTAGGTCAGACTGCTAAATTCTACGTTTGGAAGAACACCGTAGAGATATCTCCTATAACAGGACTAAAGCAAGCTCTCTTTCTAGCCAGTTATCCCGACACTGTCCTCTACAGATAACGGGGAAGATGAAAAGCATTCTTGCTTCGCCTCTTTAAGCCAGTCCTTATGAGATAAGGATAGTTTATAGGTCGTAATTCCAAACAAGAACAACCTCGTAAACTCATTTTTTTATTTGCGTATTAACTGGAAAATTAGCCTATTCAGCAAATTCCTATTAAAGATGACATCGCTTTCTTAAGAAATTATCTTCTTACTGCTCTCATTTCAATTCTTTTTCAAGCATATGATTCTATTAAGATTTACCCTCTAGAATATTAAGTAATAAACAAACGTATAAATTCCGTAAATGTCGGTCAAGAAAAATTAGTCTTCCACTTACCTTAGACAAATACCATGAAAGAGTTTCACAAAGTCAGATGGGTGTTCTAGCGCCATATTTAAGATATTTTGCCAGGTTTTGAATAAAGATCTGTCATATATTCAGAAACGCTTAAAGGAAGAATGAGCTTAGGTAAATATCTCAGTGCTGAGGAAGACAGATCGGAATAAATGGTCTGACAACAGACAAATATAAAGAGAAATTGTTGATATGAAGTTAATCCCGTTCGCCTATCCGATTTCCATTTGGCTAAGGATTCAAATTCTGCCTGTAACTGTGTTACTAGTTTTCTTTCTGATTTTTTTTTGTGATGGAGGACATTAATCTTTATCCTCAGATTAATGGTCAAATTCATGATAATGAGTATTGCTGATTCTACCTAAACAGGAAACTCTGCTCTCGACAATAAACATCTCAAGCCATTGAGTCTCCGATAAGCGGGCGGTGGGTCACACTAGCCGTTGAAATTCAAGTTCCACCTTAAGACATTAATATGTATATAATAAATAATATGTAAGGCATTTACAAAAATGTGCAGCCTGCAGCAGATCTGATACGCAAACCACTAAGCTATCATGTTATATTATTACTATCAACAATTTTTCTCAATGTTAGTCTGTTGTCTGGTCTATTCAGATCCGTCTTCACTGCACTTCGAAATTCAATCTTCTTCCTAAACTTCGGTTTTTTAAAAACATTTTACTTCTATATACAGGGTGTTCGGGATAAATTTGACAGTTTCGTAAGGAAAAAGAAAATCTTCTTTGTATCTATTAAATTTAATGAATTGACAAAAAAACATTACAGGCAGAGTTAATTACAATACTATCAACAAGATTTACTCAAAATAACTACAATTAGCATCGATCACAGCTTCAATTCTGCTTCGGAACCTCGAACAAGCTGATGCTACAGTCTCCCTGGGAAGGGCCGCAAAAACTGTTTTAATTTTATCCATTAACTGGGCATTTGTATTACTGGAAGTGCGATTGGTGTCTTTTTCAACTGCGCCCCATACAAAATAATCCATGGGGTTAAGGTCTGGGGAGTTTGGAGGCCAAACATTTGGACTGGTGAAGTCGTAGAAATTTTCAGACAACCATTTTTGACTTTTCCCAGAGGTGTGGCAAGGAGCCGAATCCTGCTGCCATACATACGGCCTACCATTGGCTACCCTTGTTATCCAGGGCTTGACTACAGTTAGCAACTCCACGAACAAAGCCCGAATTCCAATGCCAGGGTTCTTCAACACCTGTTCCTGCAGATTTGCGAGGAATTCTGCTGTACGAACGCAATCAGATCGTCTGCTAGGGATCTTTCTTCTTGCTACATCCTCGTAGTCACCATTGCAAGTCTCTAGTTCATGCCTGATTGTTTTTACTGTATTCAGGGAGCATTGGGCAGCAGTCGTAATATCCTTATTTTGATGGCGGGCACGAATCATCATGATACAAGTTATTCTCTTCCATGATTCAGGTGGGTTCCAGCTATCCATCCTTTCTGACATCTTGTATATGAATGAAGAAGGGTCCAAACTTTTAAATGAAGAGAAGTGCGTGTTAATACATGTAACTTACGGAAAAATATAATTAATTATAAATATGTCAAATTTATCCCGAACACCCTGTATGTTAATGATACCAAGTTATTTTAAATATAAATATAAATATATATATATATATATATATATATATATATATATATATATATATATATATATATATATATATATATATATATATATATATATATATATATATATATATATATATATGTTATATGTTTGGAATGAATTGAAAATTTGTTCATCCAACCCTTGCCATTTCTCAATAGCTTTGCGCAGAGGCAATGTTGTAGCCAATGAAGTTTCGTTGACGCTTCTTACGTTGATGTCAAAAGATCATACTCCACGGGATCATTTCTGTAGTGTGGTTAGCGTACCGTCCAGTGTATCCAGTCGATGCCCCCGTAGATGAAAGCTGCTGTTTCCAAGTCGTGGTTGGTAAGATAAGATCTTTTTTCTTTTTTTGCTTCGTGCCTTTAGTAAGTCCGCCTCTAGCTTGCCTAGTCGGAGATTTCTGCTAAAGGGGAACACTTGGAGACTCTATGTCTTTTTGCTAGTAGGCTTTTGATCTACTGATTTTTTTTTTTGTGCTGGTAGGACCTCTTCCTACGGGATTTTCTCTCTCTACTCTACCACCACGGTCACAGTCCCCTACGCTTTTCATCCTTTGACTCATTCCTAGGACTAGCTATGACCTCTCTACTTCCTAGGGTTAGAACGCTTGGGTTCGATACCGAACCCACTCTGCATAAGAGGTATATCTGTCAAGCGCTATGCGAGGCAGTAGGCTCCTCAAACATCTATGGATTTACCCCGTACGGGCCCGGAAAGTACCAGGTAATCGTCAAAAACAACGAAACAAGGGACAAACTCCTGGAAGGTTTTCTAATGTAGGGAGATTGAAATCAACCCCCACTTAGTGGGAAGCCTGTTGAGAACAGTGAAGGTTAGCAGATTCCCCCTTGAATACATCGAAAAAAGTGATGATGTCATTCACAAGGTGTTCTCTAAATGGGGAACAGTCAAGAACATAAAACTGGGAACCAATCCCGACAAACCGGAATGGAAATCAGGAGACGTCACCTTCACAATAGAGATGAAGACGCCCATTCCGAACTTTGTCACTATTGGCTCAGCTAGAGTTATGGTTAATTACCCAGGTGTGAAGAGGCAATGTTTTAGGTGTGGTTCCTATGAACACCTGGGAGCAGAATGCGGTAAGGCAAAATGTAGTAATTGTGGTGATTCTGGGCATTCCCTGCAACAATGCAATAACCCTTGCAAAAAATGCCACCAGGCAGACCACAGGTTCAACACCTGTACACAGAGATCATTAGCAGAACGTGCGGGGGGTGCAATACAACCGCTCCTCCCCCCTCCCCCCCCATCCCAGACAATACGGAAACACCCATAGAATGCACCTCCGCTTTTCCTCCTCTACCCACATCAGGGTCCAAATCTAAAGGGGGGGGGGGGAACAGGAGATTTTCAAACAGACCATACTGGTGCCAAGATACAAGCCTAAAAGCCAAAGAAAAGCAGAAAACAAGAACTCCCGCACAAACAGAGACGCAACCGAAGACACACAGATAGAGGAAATGGAAACCTCTACTGTCAAACGCCAGAGGGAGCATGCGGAAGAGGAGCAGGCTACATGCAAAAGACTGCCCATTGGGGGAAATCCAATCACCCCCTCCACAACTGACACAGGAACAAACCCCCGTCCATTTCCCAGAATAATAAAAGGGGGAGCTGCCATTCTCCAACTCGTTCAAACAGACCAAGAAGGTCATGAAACGTTTGTCACCGCTATAGAAAGGGGCGGCGAGCCACGTTTCTTTACCCACTACCAGGAGGGTGCATCCAAACCCTGTGTTAATCTGGAATGGGGAAACTTCGTCGTGCCTGACATTCTTAGCGAACAACAGGACTCCTTCAGGAACACCATCGTAGCCAGTAATCTGGGCTTACACGAAAGTGACATAACATCACTATACCAAGCAGTAATTGAAATAGCAAACGGGGAGGTACTAAACCTCAATCGTACCTTCTAAAACTAGACTATTAACATGAACAACAAATTTCGCGTCGCCACTCTCAACATTAACGGTCTGCGCTCCGTCTCCGCACAACGCGCTGTTTGGAGCTTACTCTTACTGCATGAGGTTCATGTACTCTTTCTTCAGGAGACGCACTTGTATCAGTACTGGGACATATAAAACTTCTCTAGAAGCTTCCCCGTTCAGAGCTTCTGGTTTTTCGGGGAGCGCTGTGCGAGGAGGGTGGGAATCCTTGTTCGTCAGCCTATTCTAGGCGGGTTTTTCAATGTACAGAAAGATGCTGCAGGACGTCTAGTCTCTATAGACTGGAAGTTGGGAGGTAGAGTCATCCGCTTCCTTAATGTATATGCCCCCAACAACGCCCACCAGCGAAGCGGGTTCTTCACGTCCCTAGAACCCTATTTACACGGGGCTCAGTATATCATCGCCGGGGGGGACTGGAACTGCATCGCTGACGTAAGATTTGACAAAGTTGGTGGCAACATCAACTCCGGCACCGGTGGCTCTAGGGAACTGCAACTCTGCTGTGATAATGTCGACCTCATCGACATCTGGAGGGAACATAATCCAGACACAGTGGGTACCACATGGGCGAGAGGAGGAGTCGCAACGCGACGAGACCGCCTGTATATCTCCAGGAACCTAGGGCCACGAGTTATCTCGGTCAGGCATATAGCGGTTGGTAGCTCGATAACAGACCATAAAATGGTTCTAATGAACATCGAACTACCCGAGGTCGTAGAAACATCGAGAGGACCCGGGAAAATGCCTCCAGGCCTCCCCAAAATTTACAGCAAGGATTTGCAGCTGCTATGCGAAGGAAGGAAAAGGGCCAACTGGGACTGGGATGTGTGGGCCCAGTTCAAAACCGAGGCAAAAGAGCTCTTCCAAAACATCTCCAGAGAATGAGCTCACGCGCAAAGGAAAAAAAAAATGAGAGAGCTGTATCGAGAGCTAGGGTGGTATCGGATTATCAGAGAAACGGTATTCCTAGCGATTCGCTTATTAAAGCCGTGGAAATCGAACTCGAGGCACTTCGACGAAAAAAAGTCGCCGAGCTCGATTTTCGCACCAGACTGTTTCTCCGGCAGGCGGAAACACCGTCGGCCGCCTTTTACAACCGGCAGCGCATAGCAGCACAAGACGAGAAAACGATTCGGCAAATTCACGCTAACGGGCAAACACTCATAACCACGAGAGATATCCTGCAGCAATTTTGCCAGCATTACACGAGAACCTATTGCGACGAAGCTGAGGAGACAGGCGACTTCGGAGTGTGGAACATTGACAACATGCCTGAACACCTCAGAACTCTTCAAAAGAGACCTATCACTTCGGAAGAGGTTACTCAAGCCTACAAACAGCTTAAGCTACGGAAAACCCCTGGCCTGGATGGGCTAGGCGTTGAGCTCTGTCGCTCAGCCTGGAACTTCATCTTGCCTATCCTAGTCTCACTATTCAACGGATTCCTATTCACTGGTGACGTACCTGCTGACTTCGTTAGCGGGTACACAATTTTCATCCCCAAGAAAGGGAGAGACCTGAATAGCATGGGTGGCTGGAGGCCCATTTCCTTGACTAACACAGACTTACAAATTATTCGCAAGAGTGATTTGTAACCGTCTGAAGTTGGGCATTGGGAGTGTGCTAACCAGCACTCAAGTATACGGAGTTCCGGGAAGATCAATGGAGCTCAACCTCTTCCTGATAAGAGACCTTCTTCGCCTTGTGACGAACAAGGAACTCCCACTTGCACTCGTATCGGTAGACTTAGATAAAGCGTTCGATAGTGCAAAGCACAACTTGCTGCACTATATCCTAGAGAAAGTCGGAGTGGCGGCCTGCGTAAGGGAAGCAATCAAAAGCATGTACGGTAAAACAACAACGCACATTGCGATTAGTGGGTTTCTTTCAGAACCCATTCCATACGCAGAGGGGTTCGGCAAGGCTGCCCCTTAGCCCCATTCTTTTCTCTTTAGTACTAGAGCCTCTTCTAAAAAAAAATTGATGAGACGCGCGCAGTAAGAGGAATACCGCTACCCTTAGGCTGGAAACAGAGCAAAACTGTCGCATATGCCGATGACATTGTCGGAACCCTCAGGGATTCCGAATCGATTTACATCTTCTTCGGCATACTGCGAGAGTTCAGTGTGCTCAGTGGTCTTCACACCAACCCAGAAAAAACAAGAATCAAAATTTATGGGAAATTCGGCACTTCCAGTCTTCCGTATGGTCTGAAACCCACAACCGGCCCATTAACAATACTAGGAATTCCCTTCCTAGCGACCCCAGTGTTGCAAACACAAAACTTAATAGAAATATGTGGCGAAAAACTGAAACCCTTCAGTCCCAACTACCTATCATTCGAAGGTAGAGCAACAGTTATCAAAACAGTCCTAAAACCGATGTTACTGCACACCATTAACCTCACAAACATCACAGACACACAAGACAACGCCATTCACAAACATATCACTAACCTTTTCTGGAACAACAGGAAACACGAGGTGCGCAGGGCCTTTCTCCATCTTACCCCCACACAAGGAGGATTCGCCCTGCCAATCCTCAAATACTGCCACCTAACCATTGCTGTTACCCTCCTGCCATGATCAGAGCTTTAATAGCTCAATAACGCCTTATCCCTACAACGTCCTATACAGATAACGGAGAAGATGAAAAGCATTCTTGCTTCGCCCGTTTAAGGACTTCGCCCCTTAACAGTCCTTATAAGGACTGTTAAGGGAGAATTAATTATGGCCTCTAGATAATTAATCGACCTTGAGATGCGGTGATTAATACCCTTGGAGGGTAATGGATGGCAATGCTGTAGCCAATGAAGTTCTAACTGAAGCGCGGCTATTGCTGTTACCCTCCTGCCATGATCAGAACTTAAATAGCTCAATAACACCTTATCCCTACACTGTCCTCTACAGATAACGGGGAAGATGAAAAGCATTCTTGCTTCGCTCCTTTAAGCCAGTCCTTATGACTATTAAGGGACTTCCGAAGCTCTCCTATTCTTGCATTTTCGGTGATATTTTCTGCGGAAAACAAACAAAAAAATCATTCTGTAATGGATCCTACCAGACAGCATTTGATTATATTCTACCAACACTTTTAATTTCAGCAAAACTACCAGATGACGGCACTTCTTAGCCGCCTCTCTTCACCGGAGGCCACATATAATTAAGTGTCTTGGACCAGACTCTCTTTCTCTCTCTGTAATTGGCTACCGGTGGAGATTTAACCCCCCCCCCCCCCCATTAGACTCCAAAAGTTCGATAGGACTAAAAATCGCCTCGTCTACTCCATATATATATGGAATACATGGCGTCTGCTGATTTTTATTTTCTGATTTTATTTTTAACCATTTATGTATTTAATCATGCATCTGTGAAATAAGTTTGGAAGAACCACTCACTCCCCAAATTACCATCGTTTCCATTCAGCACATTGAGTTTTCTCCGGCCTTAGACACGTGACTGCAATAACATACAAACAATTACTTTAATCAAAACACACATAATGTTCATCCTAATTACGTAGGATTTCTTCAAATGTAAACACGAAAACTAGTAGACAACCAGCACAGACTAAGAAAGGTGCAACCACAAGTGTAGTTATACAAGAGTCTGACGATTTTAAAAATATTTCCAATTGTGCGTCGCATTATTAAGTACGTGGTGCGCGGTTACTCATTTACGTACACGTTTGGCCAAAGATGGCTATGATGTCTGCCGACCAGTTGATACTTAGGTTTGTTTTTAGATGTTTCGGATTTAATGCCATTTCTAAAGATTCCCAAATTCTTCTCTCGATTATGTCACAGAATCGGTGTAATGGCTCAGATTTATCCCATAAAAAACAATTTCAAAACTCGTGACATGTAATAGTACAATAGAATAGAATAAAATTCAATCTTTTTTTTTTCAGTTAGTAGTTTTGTTCAGTTTCATTTATATATAAAGCTCTGATCATGGCAGGAGGATAATAGCAATAGCCGAGCCTCAGTTAGATCTTCATTGGCGATGTTTAAGTAAAGCCAACTTCTAAAAATTCGGACGACCCCTAGACCACTTCATAGTGGCCGAAAGACCGTCCAACTCAGCGTTGGTTCCACTCAGTGACGGGTCCTCCCACCACCGAGCAGAACCGCTCATATTCCGAAGAAAAGCACTCACCGGCAAAGCCCCTCACCGGGCGGTGCCGGAAAACACTTTCCCCCGGAGACTCAAATTGCTCCCTTATGGCAAAAACCTTAAGAGAGCGAACTCAAACTCTTGAATCTCTGCGTCCCAGGGGGTAACAGCAACAGCCGAGCCTCAGTTAGAACTTCATTGGCTACAGCATTGCCATCCATTGCCCTCACCAGCCTCAGTTTCATTTGAATTAGGTTCTCAGATTAAATATGAAAGGTTAGGATTAAAGATTAAAGGTTTATTAATATAATAGTAATAAACCTTAATGAAGAAATAAAAATTGTGCAAATTTTTATTATATTTCAAGTAAATTAAACTTTCTAAGAAAAAATATATTCAAATTGTAGTTTAGCGGTAATACATTTTCGCGCTTGTCTTTATAAATGAGGAATTGTCGTGAATTATTCCAAGAGAGATATTTCAATGAGAAAATGTTCAAACTTTAGTGGTTCTAATGAGTTAAAAAGTTACATTTTCGATTGGATATTTTTATTGTTTCGGAAAGAACTGTTTCATGATTGTGGGCCAGATTTAAGTTATTCAAAGAATATATCGCGTAACAGTGCAATTGGTGAAAGTCCAAAGAATCCTTTTTATATGGCGGTTAAGATATGATATATTTGGGTTACTTCAGATATAATTTTCCCACTATGAATGGTCCAAAAAACTGAATGACGTACACACTTTTATGTCTACGTGTTTCAATACCAAATCTCAAGTTTTATAAATTCCACTCGATCAGAACGCACTCATCTAAACATATAGTTCAGTTAGGCACACTTACAACTAACTTTAAAATACCATTTAGGCTCCAAAATATAACCTGATAGTTTGATAATTTTCTTCATTGTTTTGAAACTATTTCGAAAACTTGATAGATGTACACAGAACAGGTGTGCTGGATCAACTAACTGGTTTCAGATCGGCAAGGGAGTTAGGCAAGGTTGTCTACTTTCTCCTCTATTGTTTTAGTATCCACGCTGAGGACAACATGCGTGCGGTGTTGAAACAGCTCGACATAGGAATTAGGAAATGGGTGGTGGACTCATTTCTGATCAATAATATCAGGTGTGCTGATAATACTGTACTCCTCTGTAATGAGAAGGAAGAACTAGGACAAATTAATGACAAAGTTAACGAGATCAGCATGAACATAGAACTTCAGCTCAAGTTCTCAAAGTAAATACAAACATGGAAGCTCCTGAGAAACGAGTGTGCCATAGGCGAGAAAGAATTTAGAAACTCCGCAAGTTTGAGTACCTGGGATCCATTATTAATATGAAGAATGGCTGTTCCGAAGAAGATTAGGAATGGCTAAAACAACAGTCAAAGACTTGTGTAAACTCCGTTAGGATGGATCTATCTCCATGGGAACAAATTTGAGGATTTGGAAGGGAGCTGTTTTTCCAACAGCGTCTTACAGATACAAGACTTTGAACCTGAAACAGTCTGATAGGTAAAGGATAGCTGCTTGCTTTTGAAATGTGGTGTTTACAGAAGCTGTTGGGGATATCATAGGCTGAAAGGCGTACAAATGGATGGGTGTTAGAAAAGATCCGTGGAACGTTGAGGCTCTTCAAGGATAATGACAGAAGTTGGAATATCTTGGACGCATTGAAAGGATGGAAGGAAGCTCAAAACAGTAATAGAAGTTCAAGTTCCTGGAAATAGAGAAAGAGGTTGATCTTCAGTCACAGAAAGTCTACCTTCTGTGACTTAAGAATCACAGAAGAAAAACCTCATTGGCTCCTCTGGAACAGTTTTAGTGTGTTGACCGAATTCTGAAATAACAGCAGAGGAAATGAATGATATGAAGATAAAAATGGTAAACGATTGGGATCGAGAAGCAGGGAGATTGGATGGTAAGGATTTAGGAAATAGAAAAAAAAAAATCTATCGGCTGTTTTAAAATCGAATCATAGTTTGATGTTTTCAATCTTAAAATCATATATTGGAATTTGTATTAGTAAAATATGAAGAATATTCGGCAAAAGGCGTAGTAATATTTAGCAATCTTAATATGTAAGAGAGTGTGAGGGAGTAAATTAGTATTAATACTTATATAAATATAATAGTAAATAATAAGCTTTAAAATTGATCATATAATTAAAGAAGAAGAAGAATATCGTTATAAACTAACTCGTTATTCAGGTTTTATTTCATTTTTTCGTACTTATTCCGTGTACTTCTAGTTATAATTCTAATTTATTTTGCGTTCGAACAGACAGCGCATTTGTTCTGCAAATTCTTGCCCTTCCTGACGATATCTTCCGACGATTTCCTCTCATTCATTCGTTAACCTTCATCATATCGCATTTTTATACTCTAAAAAAAGTGTCAAAAGTGTTCGTATCAGTCTTTTATTTAACCAGCTGATCTAGTGGAGCCAAGTCCGCATTATAGTTCTATTCCAATTGAATTATATGCTTATTTTATTATTTACGTATATTATTTAATTCTATTTTATGCTTAATTAATCAAAGAGAATTCTGCAATTTGCTTTTGGTAATCGTTTAGATTAAAAAATATTAAGTGACTTTCTTAATTACTTTAAAAAAATGACTTATTGCTGTGTAAATGCAAAAAACGTTGAATTAAATTGTACTAAGAAGAAGAAACAAATTGAGGAAATTGAACTATGGATAACCTATGTTTTAATAAGCACATAACTCATCTATTGTAGATTATTTATGGCTGGTCTAACAAATAATTAAATGGTGTGAAGCTATTTTTAATTTTAATAGGTTAAATTAAAAAATAATTTAACAGATTTTTTAATTTAAACAAATATTACACTTCACAATAAATTGTATTTCAATGTTTATTTAATTTTTTGTATAGCTTAAGAAATAAACGTTTTTAGGATACCCTATACTGAGATTGTTTGTATATGCAAATATAAAAATATGATCGAAAACATGATTAGTGTATCGTATTGAGTACAATTCACGCAGTACCTTTCTAACCGAAAAAAGAAAAAATATATGCAGGATGATATCGAGAGAGGCTGTTTTGTGTGCAACATTATAATTCATTACATACTTCAAAGAGAATTTGTGTAAATCTGCATTGCTACTAAAGTAAATGTGATCGGTAAGCTTATTATTTTCATAAATATGTATTAACTCATGCATTACTCATTTTTCAGAATATGATAATATCGAAGTTTGTAGAAATTGTTTCAGTCACCGACTAGATGGTTTTTTATTTCATTGAAATTCTCATTGAATTGGTTATCCGCCGCAAATTGCATTGGTCGATAATAAAAGGGAAATTGTGATTATTATAAATTAAGAAATGATTTTGACCTAAATTTATTTATTTCGTATCCAAACACAAGTAGTACAGTAGTAAGTAAGTGGTACAACATGATTTACAACAAATTAGGATACATAACAATGAGATTATCTTAGATTTGGTAGGTGAATTATACAGGGAATAAGAATTAAATATGAAAAAAAGGAAACTATACAACTTATATGCAATAAACATGGTCAGATGTTTCTCCAGTATCTTGCACAATCAATTGCTCTTTCTGTGGAGGATATAAGGTCCTCTTTTGTACAAGGCGATGGAAGAAAGGGACAAGAAAGAAGGTGTTCCATGGACTGGGTTGTCCCACACTCACAATTGTCTAGGCCAGGGAAGTATCCCCATTTGATGAGGTTTTGTTTGTAGCGTCCTGTCGTCCGGAGTCTGTTTAGGCTATTCCAAGTATTCCAGTCCAAGTGGGCACCACGCGGCTGTTGGAATACCAGTATTATTTTCAGGATATAGTGCAAGCCATTGTTGAAGTCTTGTCTCTGGGAGGTTTTTAGGTAGTTCAACAATTGTCAGGAAGCTATGTCGGGATCTTAGTCTTTGGGGCACTGAGGTCTGGCCCAACAGTGGGTGGCGTTAATAATGCATTTGTCTGCTTCTTTCATCAGCTGAGAATGCAGATCTTCGAAATGAAGGGGGTGCAATACCAGCCAAAGTATACAGGTCTTTTAGTGGTGTTGGTTTCAGGCTTCCTGTAATTAAGCGGCAACTTTCATTCAATCCTGGGTCAAGTTTTTCAACATGGCAGGATCTGGACCATACTGGGCAGGCATATTCAGCAGAAGAATAGCAAAGGGCCAAGGCAGAAGATCTCATTGTGTTAGGGTTTGCACCCCATTTGGAGGACGTCAGCTTTCTTAGTATATTATTTCTTCCATTCACTTTTGCCGTTGTTTTTTCTATGTGGGTTTTATATGAGAGGGTGCGATCGAGAGTCACACCGAGGTAGATTGGTTTCCAGGAATGTTATATATTAGAGCCTTCCCAAGAAATCTGTAGCTTCCTGTTGGCTTCCTTATTGTTAAGGTGGAAAAGGCCAGTCTGGGTTTTCAAAGGGTTTGGTTTTAGTTGATTGCTGGTATAGTATGTGGTTAGACTATTTAAGGCAAGTGACAGAGTAGTTTCAATGGACTTGAAATTTTTTGACTGAGTACCTATGGCAAGGTCATCACATAGATAAAATTTCTAGTTCCTGAAAAGATGGGGAGATCATTGACGTAGATGTTGAAAAATAATGGTGATAACACACTTCCCTGGGGAAGGCCATTTTTTGTGGTGGTGCCAGCGGCTCTTCCTATCCCCAAGGTCCACGTAAAAGCGTCTGTTTTCCAAGAGTGATTGGATCAGGAGGACAAGGCGATAGTCTCTAGTTATTCTGGATATTTTATTTCTGAGTGTGAGATGGTTTACGGTATCATATGCTGCAGTTAGGTCTACAAAGACTACTCCTGTGGCTAGTTTTTGCTCATAACCATTTTCTATATATTGAGTGAGGTTGAGAATTTGTGATGTGCAGGATTTGCCTGCTCAGCAATAAGTTGGGTTCGATTAGGGGTTGTAGCCTATTCAAAATTAATTGTTCATAGAGTTTAAAGAGGTTGCTGAGTAGTGATATTGGTCTGTAATTTTTTGCTTCGGTTGGGGGTTTCCCTGGTTTCAGAAAGGCCACCACTTAGACATACCTCCAGATAGTTGGTATCATTAGGGTTCTGAGGCAAGTGTTGTATAGGTTTAATAACCACTCTTTAGTCCTGATTCCAAATGTTTAATGTGTTCATTACGGACATCATCAAGGCCTGCAGATTTTCTAGGTTTTAATAGGTTTATGGCAGCGTTGAGTTCAGTGATGGTGAAATCTGAGTTAATCATATTTTGTTCCTCACTTGGGGTTCTAAGTATCTTTTTTTGTGTGTTTTGAGTGAATTTTCCATTCAGCAGCAGCTGGTGAGCAATTTGATTAGCTGTTACCCGCGGATGCTCATATGGCTTAGTGAAATCCTTCCTAATTCTGTTGATAAAGTTCCATGCCTTTCTATTACTATAGGTCATATCAAGGGCTTCTATTTCTTTTTTCTATGAGGAACGCCTTTCCTCTGCCATCTTGGAGCATAATTTTTCTCCTGCTTGGATAGTCTCTTCTGAGAAGGGGTTGGTGTTGTATAGTTTTGAGTAATCAGCATACTGGGCTTGTATGTCACTGGAAAGGCCTGGAATGTAGTTTGTGCGGAATCCTCGGGGATCTCTTTGGTGGAGATTTTCCTCAGTATTTTTGTGAATTCTGGGTACTCTTGAGGGCTTGGAGGGACTTCTATGGAGCTGTCAAGATCTTCCATGAAACTCTTCCAATTAGCTTTTCGGAAATTAAATCGTCGTCTGTAAGGGACGGTGTTAGACATAATTTCTGGGTTGAAATGAAGCATTAATATAATTCTATGCTGAGTATGTGGAATCGGATTTAAAACCTTTGTAACACAGATGTTGGATATTTTTGAGCTAACAAATATGAGGTCAGGGTTATAGCTTCGCTTCCATCTGCCACTGTTGAAAGATACAGAGAGTTTTGGATTATGTATCAGGTTTAGAGAAAGGTTTTCAGCCCATTTTTCAACAGGTTCTCCATCTTCGTTGAACTTTGTGTAACCCCAGTTAACACTATGGCTGTTAACGTCACCTAATACAACATTAGTCATGTATGCATTATTATTGAGGAGGATGTCAGGGAAGGAGAAAGCTTCTTCTGGTGGTTTATAGACTGAGGGTATTGAGATATTTTTAAATGTGATCGTAATAATCTCAATGTTTCTGTTGTTCGTTGAGTCAATGGACGATGGGATCAAGTTCTCTTTCATAAATATTGCACTGCCATATTTATCGTGGGGTATTTCTATGATGAGTTTCATGCCATGAGTGTAAGGTCTTGCAGCACCTTCTCCTCTGTGAGTTTCTTGCACATCGCAGTCATTATCTCTGCAAATATTTGGGAATCTGGGGATTGGAAGTAGTTTGGTAATGCTCCCTACCAAAAATGGAACTATTGTTTTTCCATTACATTCGAATCCTGCAAGTAGTTTGTCTCTTGTTTGCTCACTCCTTACTACTACTTGGAAGCGGCCACCACCAAAGGGAGTAAACCCAAAAATCTGCTCAGCGCCGACGCTTTCGATGAGGGCTTTGGCCAAACATCGAGGTCGTAGATCAGCTTTCAGCTTCCACTTCGATTCCGAGGGTCCGCGTACGCGGCAAAGCCATGCTGGTGAGGGGGGGGGGCCTAAGCTATTCCCACCACCGAGTGTGTTGTTCTTACCCCAGTCTGGGGTTTATTCTGTACCTGCTGCTGTAGTTTATTATCAAGTGCCTCTATGAGACGCTTTGCCGATAATAACTGAGCTAACATATACTATACTACAATTTGCGCTTAGCTAAACAATTTGCTAATCACTTATGGGGAAAGTTCACAAAAATGAACTTTAGTACACACTTGATCTAAGCCAAATCACAAAAAGATATAGATAGAATGTAAGTTCATATCATCTCATCATTGGCCTTTTAAGAGTACAAAGTTGGGCTGAGAGTCAGCTGGATAGTAAGAGAGGAGTAGATAGGTAGAGTTGATAGTAGTAGTTAGGTACAGAGGCCTCAGTCGATCTGCCTGGCCTCACTTCAAGAGTGAGAAACCAAGCAGATCTCCGACATTTCCTCACTCCATCCGTTCTTTTTCCCAGCCCTCCCCGGCCAGTCATCTCTTCAGGTGGCTGTCCGGGGAGAGTGAGTGGAAAACAAATGAACAGAGGACTCTTACATACACATACATACATTTACATACACATAACTTGACAGATAAAAGAACAGAAAGGAGAGGGGAAGAGCCTGGCCCGAGTGATGCAGCCCACAAGGAGCTGCACCGCCTCGACGTAAGCCTTCGCAGTTCGGGATTCCAGGTCTTCCTCTTCCTATGTGGACTAGATATATGAACTGGATTTTTTTTTTTTTTTTTCCTCAATAGTTTCTAACGTTATACTTGTTTAGTTTTTTGTCCGCCATTGTTTCTGCTATTGTCTTCAGAGATTCATATAGCACTTTTCTTTCACTGCTGTCTAGTTGCTTGAAGTGCTCCAAATGCTTTGGGGTTACTTTACTTAAGTCTTCTATAAATGTGTCTCCACTAATGAATTCTACCGTGTTGTTATCACCGTTATCTGTTACATGGAACCTAGTTTTGTCTAATTTTTCAAGTATTCTCGTTAATTTATCTGAAAACTCGGTATCGTCATAAACAAACATTGCTATAGCGTGCGGTTGCCACCATGGGGAGATGATTCTTTTTCCTGTTTGTGGGCTTTTTGGGTCTTCGTATATTATTTCTGAGTCTGTGTCTGAGCTTTCTTCTGATTCTTCTATTATTTCGGGTTCCACTAGTGTAGTTGGTTTAACAAGTATATCTTTGTTTTTCTTCGCGGATCGCGTGGTGACACCTGGTGTTTCCTTTTGGCTTGGCTGTTTGTCCGTTTTTCCGATGGTAGCGGCATCTTCCGAGTTTGTTCCCTTGTGTTTTTCCTTCTTCTCTTTTCCTGCCTTCTTTCTGATATTTTCTGTATTTTTTTCTGGTGATTTCTTAAAGTTCTCTGATGTTGTTATGCTCCCTTTTTCCTGATTGTCTGAGTCTTTTTCGTCTTCACTTGTTGTGTCCTCACTTTCGCTAAACCATTTCATGCGTGGCCGATTATAGAGGGCTTCAGTGATATGGTTAGTTTCCTGGAGGGGCGGAAATTCTTCCTGCTCTGTATGTTGAGCTGTTTTTTCTTTATCGGAGGTGGCGGTGGCGTTATTCCCTACTTCTGTTGTCTCCATATGGGTATCCCTAATGGTCGGGGGCTCTTCTCTTTCTGTGCTAGTGGGCTCGGTTTCTGTGACTGGGGTTGCTGCTGTTTCTGTTGCTGTAGGAATAATTCCTCTAGTTCTTTCTTCATAAGTTCTGAAATGACACGAGTTTATCTTGTGATCTTTGTCCCCACATTTTGGGCATGGTGCACTGCATTGGTTTAAGCCATGTCTCGTCTTCGTGCAGTTGCTACACTTGTTCTTTGGGCAAGCTGCACTGAGATGTTCCGTGGAACTACATCTATAGCATTGTCTCTTGACTCCAGGGTAGTTCACCCTGGTAGATCCCCCACCCCCCCCCCCCCCCACCCCCCCCCCCCCCCACCCCCCCCCCCCCCCACCCCCCCCCCCCCCCACCCCCCCCCCCCCCCACCCCCCCCCCCCCCCACCCCCCCCCCCCCCCACCCCCCCCCCCCCCCACCCCCCCCCCCCCCCACCCCCCCCCCCCCCCACCCCCCCCCCCCCCCACCCCCCCCCCCCCCCACCCCCCCCCCCCCCCACCCCCCCCCCCCCCCACCCCCCCCCCCCCCCACCCCCCCCCCCCCCCACCCCCCCCCCCCCCCACCCCCCCCCCCCCCCACCCCCCCCCCCCCCCACCCCCCCCCCCCCCCACCCCCCCCCCCCCCCACCCCCCCCCCCCCCCACCCCCCCCCCCCCCCACCCCCCCCCCCCCCCACCCCCCCCCCCCCCCACCCCCCCCCCCCCCCACCCCCCCCCCCCCCCACCCCCCCCCCCCCCCACCCCCCCCCCCCCCCACCCCCCCCCCCCCCCACCCCCCCCCCCCCAAGGTGTCAGAACAAGGTTTTTTGCCTGGAGGGTGGTGAATGAGTGGAATTCATTGCCTGACTTAGTTGTGAGCTCTTCGTGTGTAAATGAATTCAAGAAGAGATATGACAGATATTGTTTTGCTAGTTTGGGTCTCCCACGATGAGTCTACTGACTCCATGGAGATACTCGTAATAATAATAATATATTTCTTTGTTGGTTCCCAAGCAGCATTTATTTCCTTAGTGCTCAACTCTTTCCATGCAATAGCTACAAGCTGTCTCCTAAGCTTGTCATAATCATCAATCTTGTACTTCCACATATATCCTTTCCTCACAGAAGTCTTCATGTGGCTGGCTACAACCCATGTAATCACTTCATGATCATATTTTTTAAAGAGAGATAAGTTACAAACAGTGCACGATAAATAAATAAATAGTTTTCATTTTCCAAGGGATTAGGTGGTGCTTTTTAGTCCTAACTTACTGGAAAACCAACAGGCAGCCTTCCTCCATCTTTAACATCACCAAGGTTGAATGCATTTCCATGAATGCTGGATATGACATGATGTACTTTGATACTATCTTATATTTATTTGTGTGTATTGAGTTACAAGATTAAAAAATGGATTTATTTATTTTTTTAATTCAAATGAAAAGTAAAAAAATTCTAGTGTGTGTTAAAAGTCTCATAACTCTGAAATCAGCTAAAAAGAAAAAAGGCCTAGAAAATGTTTCTCTAGCAGTAAGTAGAATTGCACCCATGGTGGTTTTTCTACTGAGACTCTCGCATTATGGAATATATGGTAGTAGACTATGCAGGCCTTTACAGAAGAAAAAAAAATGTGTATGTTGTATTTATAAAATATACTACTAAACTGTATTTCTTTTAGAATTGTTTTTATATTTACTGTTGCTAAATTATTACGATAGTTTTATATTTCTTATATACATATGTATGAGGGAGAGGGGAATCTCGAAAATTCTGCTAAACACCTGAACAAAACTGTTTTTCATATAAGCATATTTTTTTTCAGAAAATATCTTTTCTTTTAGGATATATAAAAAGACATAAAATTAATTAATTTTTGTTCTAGGTGTTTATTAGAACTTTCCACATCCCATGAGAGATCACAAAACTTATAGCACAACAGTGTCTTGTGGGAGTAAGTGATTAAAAGAAAGAAGGAATCTATTAACAAGTTTCTTGAAAAACTTGGGGGGGGTATTATCATTGAGGGAAAACAGTATAGAGAAGGCTGTTGCAAAGAACAGAGGTAGATAGAATGAAAGATGAGAAGTTGGTGTTCTTATGTGAGTAGAGTAAAGTAAGGAGTAACACTCATGAGAGTACTTGTAAAAATGGCATAAGACAAAAACAAATTCCTTTGAGAAAGGGACTAGAGCATGTCTCTGAGGGAGTTGTCACATATTAGACAGAGAACAGTATTCTGAGGAGTCAGATATGGAATTATAAGTTGAATAAGAGGGAAGTAGTATTTTCTGTACACAGTTAAGATTAAATATCACTAAATAGTAAATCATGTTTTTTATCCAAACTGTAAATTGACAAGTCAGTAAGTACATAGTTCAGTAATTGGTTTGAAATTTTCAAGTCAATTTCTTTTAAAGTACAACATTAAAAAAAGTTGATTGCATGTTTACATTAATTAGTAAGTCAAATTTGAATAGATTTCAGAGTAAAATTATGTTTGGAAAAACTAATTGTTTTTTATGTTATTTAATGCACTAATTTAAAGTCAGACACCATGCTTAACATGCATGGTGTCTGACTTTAAAGGAATTCAGAGAACCAACCAGGGCTTCTGATGTAATGTCCAATCCTTACCTTCTAGTGGTGCACCCTGTTCGGTGCACCACGAGAAGGTAAGGATTGGACATTAGATGGATACTGAACAAACGAGGATGGGCTGGCAATTTGGGATTTAGCCAACCAAATTGTATTCCTATTGGTTAAACCAAAATTCAAAATGATGGTACAACATGACAAAATTTCATGCCGGCTGGGGCATTGCCCGGTTAAACAAGACCCCTGTTGTTTTTGCCAGGGAACCAGGGTGAACAGCAAAAAGTCAGCTACTGGAACAAATCTAAAAACACACCCCAACTCAACATCACCACAGTTCAAGATCAGTACTATCAACATAAGAAACCTGAATGGCAAAGAAATAGAGCTAGCGGAGGAATTAGATAAATACCAGATCGACATAATAGGGGTGACTAAGACAAAAACTGGTGAGATCTTTCTGAGCAATAAATAAAAAATGTTATATTCAGGAAATGACAATCAAGGAAAAGAAGGAGTAGCCATAGTATTCAACACAAAATACGAGGCTAATAGTCTTGAATGGCAGCCAGTCTCAAGTAGAGTAATGTGGGGAGAATGGGGAACTGGACAATGAGACTTATTTGTGCCTATGGTCCCACAGAAGGTTCTACTAAGGTAGAAGTGGAGGAATTTTTTGAGGCTTTAGAAAAAGCAACTGACACAATGAAAAAGGAAAAGTTGGTCCTTGTTGGGGATCTAAATAGCACAGTAGGAAATTATTGTGAGACATACAAAAATATTTTAGGAAAATTTGGAGAAAAGAGCAAAGCTAATAATAATGGCAAATATTTGTTGGATTTCTGCTCAAGACATGGACTGGTTATTACTAACACCATGTTTCAACATAAAAATGTGCACAAATTCACATGGAGAGAAGAGGCAAGGAATAAGAAAAGTCTCATTGACTATGTTATTGTTGATAGTAATTTTTTTCTCCCTGGTGCAGGACACCAGAGTGTACAGAGGATTTGAAATTGGAAGTGATCACTATTTAGTCTTGAGCAGGATAAAATTAAATCTCATATTGAAAAGAATAACATGTAAGAAAGTTTTAAAGCGAATAAAAGTTGAGAAGCTCTCAGATGTGAACTGTAGACTAAAATACACAAAGATTATTGAAGGAAAAATGAAAGAGTTTGAGAACAGGAATCAAACCTTGGAGATTCAGTGGCGAGCCTTGAAGAAAGCCCTGATTGATTCAGCTAGAGAGGCATGTGATGAAGTTGTCTGCAAGGATAGAAAAATTAGAACTCCATGATGGACACAGGAAGTTAAAGAGGCAGTGAAGGAAAAGAAGAAAGCATATCAAAAGTTCCTGGCAAATAAGTCAGCTTATGCTCTTAGAGAATACAGAGACAAATGTAAGAAAGCTAAACAGTGTGTAAAACTAGCTAAACAAAAGTCATGGGAGGACTTAGGCAAGAGCATAGAAAATAAATATCAAGAAGGTGGCAAAATATTCTGGAGGTTGTTGAAGAAGCTTAGGAATGGAGGAAAGAGTGCTGTAAAAGGAGTTAGAGATGATAAAGGTAACATGAAAATGCGAGAAAAAGATATCCTTGAAGTATGGAGTAATTACTTTGAAAATTTGCTAAATGAAACAAGCAGTGATGACAGCACAGTGATAAAAAAACACTGACCAGGCATACAGTCAGGAATTCATATCCATACTTGAAGTAGAAAAAGCCATCAATGGCTTGAAATGTGGAAAGGCAGCAGGAGTAGATGATATTCGACCAGAAATGCTGAAGTATGGTGGTATAAAAATCTTACAGTGGCTGCACTGCATAGTTCAGAATGCCTGGACAGAGGGACAAATTCCTGATGATTGGAGTAGAGCTCTAATAGTACCCATATATAAAAATGGAAATAAAACTGAATGTGAGAATTACAGAGGTATTTCCCTATTGAGCGTTCCTGGCAAGATATATGCAAGTATACTTGAGAAACGGTTGAGAAGAATTGTGGAAGAAAAGCTTGGTGAAGAACAAGCTGGATTCAGGTCAAATAGAGGCTGTCAGGATCAGATCTTCACTTTACGACAAATAGTGGAGAAATCAAGGGAATATAACAAAGATCCGTATTTAAGTTTTGTCGATTTGGAAAAGGTATATGACAAGATGCCAAGAGAGAAGCTATTCAATACGCTACAGTTATATAGTGTCAATGGGGCATTATATCAAGCAATATGTAGTCTTTATTTGAGTTGTAAGTTAGAATTGAAGGAAGTATAGGAAGATGGTTTAATGTTAAATCTGGTGTGAGACAAGGATGTACATTATCCCCTCTGTTATTCATTATCTATATGGATCACATTATGAAGGAAAGTGGTATTAAACCTGATATCAAAATTGGAGATGTTAATGTCAGCTCTTTGCTTTATGCAGATGATGTTATACTTCTAAATAAATCCGCTACAAGTCTGCAAGATTCTCTGACTAAATTGAATAGCTGTTGTAATAGATATGGCATGAGGGTCAGCAATAAAAAGAGAAAGACAATGAAAATAGGCAGAATCATTGAAAATGTCAACTGTGTTGTGAATGGAGAACCTGTGGAACAAGTAAAACATTTCCGCTGCTTAGGCATGATTTTTAGTGAAGATGGTAAATTAAATATGGAAATAGACAACAGAATCAACAAAGCTGGTATGGTAGGAAGTCAATTGAATAAATTTATATGGAATAAGAGAGAAATTAGTTGGAACACTAAATTAGATAGATGTATACAAGACAGTGTTCAAACCAGTTTTAACTTATGGATATGAGAGCTGGGTCAGAAGTAAAACACTTGACCAAAGACTAGAGACTGCAGATATGAGAGTCCTGAAAATATCATATTAAAAACGAGAATATTAGGAAAGAACTTGACATTGTCAGCATCCAGGAATGCGTTAGCAGAGCTAATCTCAGATGGTATGGTCACTTAAACAGAATGGGTGAGGAAAGATTAGCAAAACAAGTTGGCAGGAAAACGACCCAGAGGAAGACCAAGATATAGGTGGATTGATACGGTACAAAGTGCCTTACACGATAGAAATATAAGATCTGATAATGTTGGAGTCTTGACACGTAACAGACTGATTTGGAGGAAAATTGTAGATAGGAAGTTAGTAATGATGTAAATTTTTCATGTAGGACTATCATATCCTGTACACCCCTTGAGGGTACATGGCAAGAATTTGATGATGATGACCATTTTCATTTCACATGTTAGGTTAACTACCTGTTGGGACTATGCTTTGGGTTTTTTTGGTTTTCCAAGTGGAACAAATCCTTCAAAACTCCCCCATCCCCCATATGAAATTAGCTAGATTAACCTTCCATCAAAAAGCTCTTTTAAAACTGTTTGTTGCATTTGAGATAGGATATGAATTTAGGTACTTTCAGTGAGAGAGCCTTGTTGCTATCAGATTCACTGACTAATAAAAGTACTGGAATTTACAGCATAAGTTATAAATATTCTCTTAAATGTGTAGTAATAATTTAAAATGCAATTAAATAGGTTTGAAACATAGTAGCGATTTTAGGCATAAACTTCTGTGGCTAATTGGTTCAAAAGATATATTTCAGTGATTACACCACATTTTTTTTTATTATTCAGTTATATAAAACACTGAAATAATAGCTCCCGACAAGTTTCGTAAATCGTAGGATTTACATCTTCAGGGGGTAAATAGTATAACGTAAAGTTTAAACAAGAGAATTAATAAATACAAATCATAACCGTCTGGATTTGAGTTTTATGAATAGCCAGATGGTTATGATTTGTATTTATTAATTCTCTTGTTTAAACTTTAAGTTATACTATTTACCCCCTGAAGATGTAAATCCTACGATTTACGAAATTTGTCGGGAACTATTATTTCAGTGTTTTATATAACTGAATAATAAAAAAATGTGGTGTAATCACCAAAATATATCTTTTGAATAGTAGTGATTTATCATATTATTGAGTTTCTGCTACTGCAATTTCTCAATTTTGATACAGATGTTATTATGAATAGTTAATATATTATTATTTTAATTGATTATGCCAGCTAATTGAATTGAAAAATATGTTCTCTCAATAGTTATTGCTTTTAATGTTATGCAGGTGTAGGTGGACTCGTTCTGAATGACCAAAATCAAATACTAGTAATTCAGGAGAAATATCATGCTAAAGCTCATTGGAAGTTACCTGGGGGATATAGCAATCCGGGTATGTATGCCAAAATTGCTTACCACAATATCACTTCAATAAATACAGTACACATCTTTTTTTTTTTTTTTTTTTTTTTAATTGGAGAACATGAAATAATTTAATCAGTTCATTGCAAAAATTGTGTGAATCATAGAGATTTTCTTATGGTAATCTAGTAATTGTTAGCCTCCATAGCTGTTGGTATAGACAAAGCCCTTTGGCTGGAAAGACGTGTGTTTGAATCCCATGTAGGATGCAAAGAATCTTTATCAGGGCTTTTCACCTGAAGGTAAGTTAGCTATAGCTATGAAATCCAAGGATACTTAGAAGGTCACAGGCACTTGTTAAAGCCATTGATGATGAATATAGTAGACATTCTCTTTGCACTGTCTGCACTCCCAACCTCCAAAGATAAGCCATTCCAGTCATGCACTGCTCTATGAGAGTAAAATCTAGCTCTCGCCTCTTTCTTAATTGCATTCATTCTTTTCATTCTCAACTTTCTATGAATGTGCTCTCATCCTCTCCCCACTCCTTCATAAATGAAAAATTCCATTTACCAGTATCTTCTCTAACCCCTTCAGAAGTACTTCTCTGTCATATTACCCCTCCTTTTTGTGTCTGGTGTCTATAAATTTTAAGTCTGTCCTCATCATCTAACATTACACAGTCCTGATATAATCTTTAATGCTCTTCTTTGCATCCTTTTTCCACTGTATCTACATGACCATGGAAACCAGGGGATGAGATCTGTGTGCAATAACCCGGATGGAGATCATATCAAAACTTTGTAAAAAGGCAAAGTGGCTGCCTTATTTTTACATTTTGGTGTTCATTTATCCTAAATTATCCTCTGAGTAGTATTTGCAATTTTTGTTATATTAACCCTGAACTTCCGATCTACTAAAATCCAAGATCTCTAGCCTGGTCTTATATAATACATCACTGATAACTCATTACACAAGAGTGCATAACTTACATTTACTAACATTGAACTGATAACCTTTCACATGCCTGCAATTCCAGCTTATTCATATCATTACTACATGTCATTTGCATTCTTAATTGCCATGCCTATCGTTGAATCATCTGGAAATATCTGTATGTCACCTGTAAATCCTTCCCAATGTCATTAATGTAAAGATTGATTAACAGAAGACCAAGGACTGATCTCTATGTCACAGGTCACCTTATATCTTGTAGATACATCCCTTTCATACACCAATTTTTTTTTTTTTTTTTTTTTTTTTATATCCATCAGTCAGTTATTCTCTAATTCTAACTGGTAGTTTATAATCTAGTCACATATCCCCCAACTTAGGCTATAGCCTTTCATGCTATGTCCTGTCAAAAGCTTTGATAAAGTTCAAAACTACTATTATCTGTCCATTCCTCTTGTCTAACTCAGCTATTAAATTATTATAAAATTTGAGCAAGTTATTTAAACATGATTTTCCCTTAGTAAATCCATGCTGTTTATTGCAAAGTATAGATTCTCTGTCAACCCATTTCTGTATACGAGCGCTTACTAACTTTTCCAAAATCCTCACTGCTTCTGCAAAGATACTGATAGATCAATAGTGTGACACATTAGTCTTTGCACCACCCTTGTGCAATTGGATTACCATACATTCTTTCCACTGGTGTGGAATCTTCCCTGTTCTGTGGAAAGAATGTGTGATAATTCAATTGCACAAGGGTAGTGCAAAGACTAATGTATCAAACTATTGATCTATCAGTATCTTTGCAATGGCAGTGAAGATTTTAGAAACGTTAGTAAGAACTCGTATACAGAAACAGGTTGACAGAGAATCTATACTTTGCAATAACAGCATTCTGAGTCTGGCCAGATGGCAAACACATCATCCACATATCAAGACCAAAAGGAAGGTTGGGGTTTTATTGAAGAGAATAGGGATTCTTCAAGATGTTCTAAGTATCATAGAAATCAGCAAGTGCAGGTGATAAGGGGCTTCCCATGGCAGTTCCTTCAATCTGTTTGTAGAATTGGTTCCTACAGATGAAATAGCCCAACTGCATGATGTAGTTGAACAATTCAACTATGTCTGGAGGGAACTCATCTGATAACAGTTGGAGAGTGGATGGATATCAAAGCTGATCATGAGGTCAGTAGGCTGAAGGGTTAGGTTTTTTTTATTTTTGTGAAAAGCAATTATTAATGAACGTGCAATCTTATTAAACAATTCTGACGAATTGCTTTACGAGACTCTGCATGCATCCATTTCACTTCCATGTTGTTTATTCTTTGAACCCTAGGGACACATTGCAATATTGCATCATCGATATATTTTTTGGTCATAATTTCCTGCTTTTCACTTCAGCATCTAATCTTTTCTGAATGGAATGTCCATGAACTCAGCCACTTCCCACTTACAGCATGAACACTGCAGTACAAGACAGTGTAATTAAAACAAGAAAAATTGTTCAAAAGAAATAACCGAGTGTGAAGAATAAACTTGGAAAAGAACATACTGGACTCAGATAAGATAGGAGTTGTCAGGATAAGATTTCCCCTCTAAGACAGAATAGTTTGCGAAATTTCCTTTCGAGATTTACTTTGTAGATCTCGAAAAGGCATATAACAAGGTGGTGCCAAGAGAAAAGCTTTCAGCACACTACAATTATATTTGGTGCGAACAGGGCATTACATTGAACAGTATACTTAGTCTATATTTGAAAGTAGGCAGGAACATTGAAACATCTGCATTCTGGATGGAAAACCCTATGGAAAAAGTGAAACATTTCAGTTATTTATTTAGAATTTTTAGGGAAGATGGCAAACTAAGTATAAAAAATCAACGACAGAGTAAGCAGAGCTCTAGTGGGATGTAAACTGAATAAATTTCTGTGGAATAAGAGCGAGTCAGAGCACTAAGCCAGCAGTACAAAAGGGTGTTCAAATCAGTTTTAACTTATAGATCTGAGAGCTTGGTTAGAAATAATAGGTTGATCAAAAACTGGAGGCCACAGATATGAGAGTTCTGAGAAAATTAGGTAAGTGAATGGATGTCAATGGCAGAATCATATTGACACATTCACACCAGGGATTGTTAGGTACATGATATGCTGACCCATGGGAACTCGCATTACCACATCTGCTCCTTGTCTGTCAGATAGGCACATTTTCTGAAAGTTTGAGGCATGTTAATTCAACTTTTTCTGTAGAAATTTGTCAAATTAGCATTTGTGAACTGTCTTAATGATGTCGAAATTTAATAATCTAATAAAATTTGACGTGATTTCAAGTTTTATATAAATATGCATACATGTTTATTTGCTTTACATAAATCATTTGCTTTCTGTATTATAAACAAGCATCACCATATCTTTTCTGCAAACTGAAAATTTGAAAGTGCACAGTAAAACTCTTTTGCTTACATGTATGCAGTATATTGTATGGAAGATGATCTGTTTTCAATATGCAAGATCATCTTCATTCCAGTTGTCTGTAATTACACTAATTGTCACTAAATATAGTACATAGACTCTAAATATGTACCTGTACTGTATTTAATGATACAATAACCTACTTGTTTTTCTTGCATGTAGCATAAGGTATCTGTTGAATAGATGTATTGAGTAAAAAGAAAGAATAGACATACTGAATAAAAATTCATCTATTCCTAAATAAAAATGAATTCTTTTGCATATTATAAGAAGAGGACTGCATCTGTTGATCTGCAAAAAAATACTTGCCTATACAGAATTATTATTATTATTGTTCTGGGAAACTCCAAGGATTCGACAGACTCATCGAGGGAGACCCTAACATCATGTCTGGAACAACTATTCAACATTCACACAGTATCTATCATATCTTGCCTTGAACTCATTCACGGTCGTAGCACCCACAACAGACTCTGGAAGCTTATTCCACTCATTCATCACTCTCCAAGTAAAAAACCTAGCTCTAACACCCTTGTCAATCACGCTCTTGTCCAGCTTCCATGCATGGCCCCTAGTCCTCCCACCACCAGTCATATTTTCAAAAATATCTTCTGGATCAATCTTATAAAACCCTTCAGTAATTTGAATGTCTCAATCATATCACCCCTCCTTCGCCTATCGTCCAATTTCTGCAACCCACAAATCCTCAACCTATTCTCATAAGGTTCATTCCACAGACCTTCTATCATCTTGGTCACTCGTCTCTGGACCCTCTCCACTTCCTCCCCATCACGAAGAAACCCTGGTGCCCATAACTGGGCACAGAAGTCCAGATGGGGTCTTATCAAGGCTCGATACAGAGGAACAACAACTTGCTTCTCTCTGCATGTTAAAGTATTTTTCATAAGCCAAGTGATTTGGTGAGCTGTTGTAGTTACTTTTGCAATGTGCCCCCTAAACTTCAACTCCCTATCCACCAGCACTCCCAAATCCCTGGCCTCATCAATCTCCTGGAGTACAGTTCCACCTATGCGATATACTGCTGCTATTCTTTTCACCCCAAAGTGCATAACCTTACACTTTGCCACATTAAACTGACATCCATTTTTCCTAGCCCAGTCCTCCAAACTATCCAAATCATTCTGTAAAATTTTGACATCCTGTGCACTCACAATTGCTCTACCCAACTTTGCATCATCAGCAAACAAGTGAACACTTCCTCTCAAATCCTTTCCAATATCATTGATGAACAAATTGAAAAGCAGTGGTCCAAGAACAGAGCCCTGCGGCACTCCACTAGTCACAAGACGTCTTTTTGACTCCACTCCTGAATAAACCACTCTCTGGTATCTCTCCTTCAACCACCCTCCTATCCATCTTACCAACCCTATATCTATCCCCATCTGCTCCAGTTTACTGATTAGGGTTCTATGTGGTATCCTGTCAAAGGCCTTGGCAAGGTCCAGTAGTATCACTGTAAACCCATTACCCCTATCCAGTTCAGCTGTCACTGTGTTATAAAACGTGAGCAAGTTACTGAGGCATGATTTACCCTTCACAAAACCATGTTGTTCCCCATACAATATCCCATTTTCATCTATCCAATCCTGTATTCTTTTCTTGACTAATTTCTCTAAGACCTTGACAATGATTCCTGATATGCTAATCGGTCGGTAATTTACAACAGCGGTCTTGGAAAATGCAAACAAAAATGAATGAACAAAATATATACAGATTGAAAGCTCATTTAACTAGTCAAAAGAAAAAAAAGGAAATAGACATATTGAATAAAAATTCATCTTTTCCTAAAAAAATGAATTCTTCATATTATAAGAAGAGGATTGCATCTGTTGATCTCCAAAAAAATACTTGCCTATACGAAATATCTGTTATTTTATATATTTAGCATATGGGGGAAATACAAGAAATTAATGAACAAAATTATATACAGATTGATAGCTCAGTTAACCAATCGATGCCATTATCTGCACGTAAATGCAAGTTTCTGAGGCTTCCAGGGAAGTAATGCATGAGGCATAGTCTGCACGGTACCACACATAAAAGGGTGACTGTGAAATTCCCCGCAGATGTAATAAGTTTTGCACAGCAGCCTTGTTCAGTCCTGAATCTGTCCAAAGGTGTTGCAGTAGATTAAATCCTGGAGGTTTTATAGTTGGATCTGTAATCAGGTACTTGTTTGTAATTTGTAGTCCAGTGTCCTCTCCACCAGTCTTGGGACCATCATTTGGAACTTCCACTAGCTGCCGTATGGGAGAACTGGAGGTAAGGTAGCAAGCTGGAGATGGAGAGAGATATCTTGATGTATAGGAAGATACATGTTATTTCTGATTTTCTTTATTTCTTTGATTGTAGCTTCTTCTCTTCTGAATCATGAGGGAGTGACGTGGAAAAGAACAGGTAACCATGGTAGAGAAGTATATTTTAAGGTACCAGAGATGGTTCTCATTGTTATGTTAAACTGTGTGTGTCCACGAGAGTCATGCAGTAACAAGAGTCACTGCATGAGTCTCAAAACTAAGACCAAATTAAGACCAGAGCCAGGGCTGCTGTTTTAAGAGTCGAGGCATTACAACCCCAAGTTGTCTGTCAGCTTGTTTATGATGTTGTTATATCTTTAACTGGTAAGTTAAAGTATGGTCGAGTGTGACACCAAGGTAATGAGGGTTACAGCAGCATTGCCATCATGATGGAGCGGCACTTGGCAAGTTCTCTCAAACCAAAACTCTACAGAACCCTAAGTTGATAATGTGATATGGCATCCTATGCTGCCATTAAATAAGCATGCTCCTGGGAGGTACCTGAAGATCAACCACAGCTGCTATCCACCAAGTAAGATGTGGCAGCACAGGCATCTGATCCATGTCATGAACGCCCTCTGTTTTGGGGATTGATGACAGCCTGCGCTTGCCCCTGGCTAGGAAATAACTTTTGACTCATACCTCACCTTGGGGTCCAGATATCAATTATAATATCCTGGACATTATAAAAAATGAGCACACAGTACCTGTTATTGATAAGATATAAGAGCTGCTGACGACAAAAAAAAAAAAAAAAAAAAAAAAAAAAAAAAAAAAAAAAAAAAAACTTCTGATCAAGATAGAATTTGTGAACATATAGATAACTTTCCAATGATGATGCATTACTATGCAAATATTGTATACTGATCATTAGTGAATAAAAGAAAATTTTTAGAAAACGAAACAAAATATAAATAAAAACAAAACTAAATAACAAGCACAACAAATTGTACAAGATGATTTGCTGCTCCATTGACTCATGTATATTCCTGCCACATGAATCACCTGATGAATTCAGGATATATTAGAAAACAGTGATTAAGGGCAATGGTATATTTGGTTGGTATATTTGGATATCCCAGATGAATTACCTAATAAACATTATTAGTTCGTTTGATAATAATATCCTCCCTATAATCTTTTACTGAGCAACCAATGTATATAACTGCTGTTTATTATTTGTTAGTTATTTAGATTTCATGAACAAATCTCTTTTCCTTCCTCATAAGTTTTTTAATTACATCCATGAAAATATCAACAGTCATGTCTAGATTTTATAGGATCACATGTGATTTGCTCCATCTCAGCAACTTATTGGACACACAAATATCATAACACAATTGTAAATTATAATAAAATTCTGTTCACTTGTTTTCTTCCTACCCTTATATTTGCTATCCTCATATGGCTCATTAATATTGGTTCATATGTTTACATCTTTTATTAATTCAAACATGCCATCCAAATATAGTATTTTCCTTAATTTTGTTTTCTAATATATCCTGATACAAACACATTTCTTTCCTTCCTCAACACAGTTTTGGTAACAATCGAAGAACATGCCACATCGTGGCATGTCTGCTGAAACAAACTGTTGAGGTGATATGCATCCTCTCACCCATTCCATGGTCAAGGTAGCAGCAACAATTTCTCACCAGCATGAACATGTTAAAAATGAAGATATTGAGAAAGAACTTGACATTGTTAGCATTCAGAGATTTGTGAGTAGAACTGATCCTGGGTGGTATGGTCACTTAAACAGAATGGAAGAGGAAATAACAAAACAAGCACTAACTTTTGTAGAACACAAGATGGCAGGAAAAAGAACCAGAGGAAGACCAAGATCTAGATGCATTTGTACAATTTAAAGTGTCCGTGTATAGAGGCTTAAGTGCTGTGAGAACATCATGTTGGAGGCTTAATGGATTGTATACAGCACTCAGAAAGGATTAAAAACAGAATTTAATTCTTCCTATATTTCGTCTCAGTCAATGAGACATCTTCAGGGATTACAAAAAAACTAATGTAACATAAAAACAAATAACAAACAATACTAAGCCCAACCATGTGGGAGACACTAAAGTCCTGTCTGGGTGGAGCGCCCTCTAAGGGCGGTTGTAGGTGGCCTGGAATGTAAAATGGGACTTCTGGTGATAAGCGTTTCCCAAATCATAGGAAGCTTAATGCAACCATATTTCTTAAGATTTGGTTGATTCCTGAGAGCTGCTGCTGATTCTAAGAATAGTCTTTCTCTTTTGAATTTGCTGTGGTGGAGCATGGTGGTTTTTCTCCATGAGAGCCTGTGGGTTGTATCCAAGACATGGTCAGCCAGGCTTGGCTGACCATAGTCGTGCTTGCAGATGTATGATTTATGTTCCTCCAGGCAGATAGTAGCTGATCTGCCTGTCTGTCCAAAGTATGCCAGTTTACAGGAACAGGGTACTTTCTAGACTCCAGGCACTGAGAGAGGAGGGAGCTGATCTTTTGTAGAGCAGATGAGGGTAGCAAGTTTGCAGTGGGGCTTAAATGCTGTGTGTAGGTTGTATTTTTTTAAAATCTTGGCTATTTTTTCAGATGTGCCACGGATATAGGGTATGGTGATGGCATTTCTAAACTCTTTTTAAAGAGAAGACTGGGGAATGGGGGGGGGGACTGATTATTTTTCTAATGCTGTGATCACTGTAGCCATTGGAGAGGAAAGTGTCCTTCAATATTGTGCATGTGGTCAAGCTCAGTTGTAAGGGCAGTTCCACTGGAACAAAGATTGTGGGCTCTCTTGGTAAGAGTTTTAATAATGCCATATTGTTGAGCATGGTGGTGGTGGGAGCATTTGTGGATGTATCTGCCTGTGTGCGTGGGTTTTCTATATACTGTGAAGGAAAGTGTACCGTTGGGGAGGTTCCTAGCCAAACTTTCATTGAAAAGCCAGGTCAGTGGAGCTGTCAGGTCTTTAGCACATTCTCTCAGAACCATTCATGAAATACCATCCAGTTCCACAGCTTTACTGTCATTCAGGATACTCAGTATTCGGAACACACTCTCCTCGTGCACCTCTAAACCTCGAACCCACCCTATCCCTCTAGTATTAGAACTTACTTCTACAGGATGAAATACTCCAATAAAGTGTTTAATGAACAACTCCACTATGTCCTCTGCTTCAGTCATTCTCTTCCCATTTTTATTCCACAATGTCATTCTTCCACAATCATTTCTCCTACTGGCCACATAGCTAAAAAATTCCCTAGGATTTTCTTTGGATCTTAGTGCGGGTCTCTTCTCATATTCCATTTTTGCCTTCCTTACCATATTAGTCACTCTCCTGGCCTGAGTCTTATATTCTTCATGCATCTTCTCTACACCCCCTCTCCTTATATCTCTTCCATAACCTCTTTTTCACCTGCAGTTCATGCTTGATATTGTTTGTCATCCACTTTACACCAAATTGTGTCCTCTTCTTCACTTGTGGAACACAGCTTACTATTGCTGCCAACAAATATTCCTTCACAATTTCTCATGCACTAATGATATCCCAGCCTTCCAGTTCTGCCCTCCATGGAACTACCGCAAGTTGATATCTAAGTCTATTATAATCACCCGCCTTATAATTCCACATATATTTCCTTTTCTTTGATACTCCTGCATGTCTGTTCATCTTCCAAGTCAAAACCACATGGTCACTCTTTCCAACAGGGGGAGAGATGTCTTCTGAGGAATTCTTCCTGAAGAATTCCAGAAATTCCATTTTCCCTTATTACTACATGCATTTTCCTCTTCCCAACTTATACTGCTGTATTTAAAATCGCCCATAACAATCATTCTTCTTGCACTTGCCAAGCTCAACTGCCTAAATATCTTCTACTCCCCACTCTCTGTGCTCCTTGGCTTGTAGCAACATTCCACTAACTGTCTTACCCATCACTACTTCACACCATATGCTTTCAAAACCATTAGTACTCCACCATCGCTTTTTCCCTTCCTATCCTGTTGAAAAATGCTGTACCCTGCTACTTCTATTCCTGTATTATATCATCTTCTGTCAACCATGTCTCAGAAATCGCAATAATCTTCGGCCAGGCTGATGTCATCAATGCCACAAGTCATCTCCTTTATTCCGGATACTCCTCGCACTAGTATAAAGCATAAAAATGTCACTGCTTCTATACCTATCATTATTTCCTCCAGACTCCACTGGACTCAGTGTTACCTGTTGTCATCCCCTTCCCCCAAGCACCCATTCCCACGAGAGACCACTCCTACTACTACTCACCCTGGGAATTCTAGTTTCCCTGCATTGATGTACTGACTCATTCAGCAATCTCTCCAGATGCCTACGTTCTTCCTCATTCAAATGCAAGCAGTCTCTCTCTCGCATACAGCTCCTTTCTGTCCTCAAATGTCCTCCAGACATCCACATATTCCAGTCCTCTCTTCTGACACATTCTGGCTTTTATGTTATTCATTATTACTGCTCTTTTGCTCAGCTCGTCATTATCATACCTGGGTAATACACATACTAATTTTTTTCTCTGTGTTTTCTTTTGTACATCCTCAAGCATGAATCTCAGATCTCTCGCCATCCAATTTTCACTGCTTCTCAAGTCATTCGTGCCCACCATCACAATCATCTCATCCACGCTTTCATCCCGCTTAATTGCCATAGCTACACTTTCTATCATTCCTCCAGGCAAACACTCCTATGGCATCCTATCTTGCACACCACGGATCATTGCTCACCTGTATCCCTCACTCTCTCTCCTGTTCTCTCAAGTTGTGACTAGTCTACTTTTGGTACTTAGTGCGATGTCTTTTCTAGATCTTATTCATGCTGACCATTTCAGCATGGCCCAGAATGATCCTTTGCTTGATTTCAGGGGGGGGGATCTGCCATCATGGTCACTTTTTGAACCAAGGAAGATGAAATCCTGAACTGATTCAATTTCTTTGTCATTGATTTTAAACTTCACTTCTCCATTAGCTGCTGTTGTCTGTCATGATCTTTGTTTTCTTTATGTTAAGGTGCAGCCCCATTTTTTTCACTTTCTTTCTTAATTTTCAAAATTAAATTTAGCAGGTCTTCTTCTCTTTCCACCAATAAGGTTGTGTCATCTGCATACCTCAAGTTGTTTGTAGTTCTTCCTAATATATTCACTCCGATATTAGATGAGTCCCATGTCTGATTTCCTTCCTTATCCTGCTAATCTGTGTCACCATAAAGTGTTTGCACTGTAGCTTCCTGATCAATATGTAGCGATCTAATAAGCTTGATCAGGTGAGATGGGATACTAAGGTCACACAGAGTTACCCATAGCTTACATGCTCTGCTATAATCAATGAAACACATGTACAGGTCTTTCTGGTGTTCATTGATCTTTTCAATGATCCATCTGATGTTGGCGATGTGATCTCTAGTGCCTCTCCCTTTCCTGAAACCAGCTTGGACATCAGGTAGCTCCTGAATGATGACCTGCTGTAGCTGCTGTTGAATAAACTTCAGTAGGATCTTGCTTGCATGAGAAATTAGTGCTGTTGTACAAAAATTGGTGCAATCTCTGGCATTACCTTTCTTTGGTAATGGGATGAATATTGATCTTGTCCAGTCCTTAGGCATTTACAAGTGGACCATATCTCTTGGCACAAAGCTGTGATAATGTTGACTGCAGTTGTAGGAGTTCTGCAGGTATTCTATCAATACTAGAAGCTTTCTTGTTTGACATTTTTTTCTCATGACCCAAGCTACTTCTTCCTCCAAGATGTTTGATTCTCTGTCCATAGGGCTATTTTCGTTGTCTTCTTGGTGTTCAGTCAGGTTGTGTATAGCTTTTCTGTGTATTCTTTCCACTTGTTCTTGATTTTTTGCTGGCCACTCAGTTCATTTCCATTGCAGTCCTGACTGTTCCTTGTTGTGTAGAAAAACTGGATCACATCGTCTTCACTTCAGCAAACAGGGTTCTGGTATGGCCCTTTCTGTTAGCATCTTCTAGATGTTGACATTGATCATTTATCTATCTTTCCCTGTCCTTCCTGGCTTCATGTTGGAAAACTGCATTCATCTTTTCGACTTCATTCTTGTCTCCCCTGGCTTTGGCCACTCTTCGCTGATCAGATATTTTGATGGCATTGTCAGATAACCATTTGTTTGTTTTCTTCTTATTGCTATTACTTGCTATTATTATTATTATTACTAGGCATTTCCATGGAATCTTTGGGAAGTCCACACTTCATGACATAATGCCTCTGGATCCTCTCCATTACTTTCTTCTCCAGAGAAACCCAGACGACACATCTGTGCACAGTAGTCATTACTCCATATATAGTTATATCTGGAGCACTTTGATAAATTTTTGACAACTGGTATCAGCAAATCTTTGCTAAATTTTTCTTGGGCAACTTCTTTTTTAGGGTAACGACCTTATTAGCTTCACAACAATTCTAGAAATGCGAAATCCTTTGACAGATATCGAGCATGGGAATGTCATTACCTTAAGAATAAGCGGCCAAAGCAAAATTAAGCAGATGTCTGTTTAAAAATAATGTTCCTGTAAAACTCCTAGTGGAGATAATCCTTATACAGGGCTGTAATGGGTGTCAAATATGCATGTCTGAGTTGGATTTTCCATGTCACCATATACATTTATCTGCCAAATGCCACTAGCCATTGTGGACTGAATTGCATACCACTGTACAGTTTATAACCATTGGCTTAATAACTGATTCACATGACTAGTTATATCCAAGCCTTATAAAGAAAGATAATAATTTCCTTATTCCTGCTTGTCTGTGTGTTTCTTAAACATCCAGGTGATCACTTGAGATTATTTGCCCAACTAAGTAGTGACTAAGTATGTATGCGAGACTTTATTTAGCATAGAATTTTTGCCATAGAATATCTAGTGTCTAGAGTATCTTCAGTATGACTTTCAAATTAAACAAATTAAGAGAAAACCCAGAAGACTCAAAAATGAAAATTTATGAGCAACTCACACATGTAGAGTGGCAAAGTCTAAAATATATCAGTGTCCTAACTGTACAAATTGAAACAAGAGACAACATCTTAATTAATTTTTAAAAATATTGACTGTAGAATGTGTGGATAAGAACTATTCTTTATAACAGGGATAATTTTAGACCATCATGTCTGTTCATATTTGGATCATCATACAAAAGACATTTCTGTTCAGAACTGTCTTTTGCATGAGAGAAAGTCTGTAACTAAGTTACAAAAACAAGTGAAATATGAATCTTATAAAAACACATTTATTTCTCTGCATAATCCCCTTCAATATTTATACTTGTCCCATCATTTTATCAGTCATTCAAAACTAGCAGCATAGAATTCATTTGTATATTGTCTCAGCCAACTCTAAATTTCATTTTTCAATTTCCTGATCATCAGCAAAACATTTGCCATCAAGGTGCTGTTTCAGTGGGCTAAACATGTGAAAGTCACTTGGGGTGAGGTTGGGGCTGTGAGGTGGATGTTGAAGGAGCTCCCACTGAAGTTCTTGAGTTCTCTCCAGGATTCCTGTATGAGGTCTCGCATGTTATGCAAGAGCAATACTCCTCTTGTCAATTGGTCTATGTTTTCAGCAAATTGCACCCTGAAGCTTCAATAAAATTTCACAGTACCATGGAGATCATATTTGCATATAAGTTCAGCAATGTTTATCTGGTTCTCTGCAAATATTATCTCCATGCCACTTTCAAACCCACTCATTCAGCTAGCAGTTGCCTTCATCCATTCTCTTAAAGATTAGCTTCATCCTCTTGCACATCCTGGAGTATATAAAATCTCTTGTGCCTGCACTTTAGCCTACTTTGTACAGACTGGTATATCAGTTAACAACCATTTTGAAGAACACAATTTACATCTGCAATCATCTGTATAGAAGTCAGGACTGGCAAATCATGCTCTGAGTACTCCTTCATATAGAATTAAATGGAAGAAGTCATCAATATTGCATAGAAGTCACTCTAGGTCTGAACTATTTTTAGAATATCATCATCAGCAGCTATGAAACACTCCCTTAATCTCACCAAGTATGGTTGCGTTAATTTCCCAAAGATTGAGACAGTCATTCTGAGACCAGATAGCCTGACTTCTTTAAATTAACTTCAGTACAATGTTAGGACATTAGTTCTGTTTCAGTTACAATTTGAATTGTTTCTAATGATTTAGTTGAGTGCCTATATGCTTGTCACAGTCATAATTTGTGCTCTGAAGATTATGGGTAGAAAACCAGCAAAATATTAGTAAGTTCAATAAATTATTTTTTCTTCTCTTAGCATTGTGTATGCTGTGATGCACTATTATGAATGATCAAACATCTAAGCCTATCTGTAGTTATGTTTATAGTTTGATTTTTCATAATAGTGCTTCACAGCATACACAATATTTCCCATCCAGCAAGCATTAAACTCTTAGCCTAAAGAAAACTATCTTGAGTGAACTCACGTGGGTGGGATCAAGGTGTGGTTTCCACATCCTTCAGAGGCTCTATAGATCTCTGTGGTACTAGACATCACTAATTCATAGATCAGTTTCATCACCTCACATGATACCATCACTTTGCTTATTGATGTTAATAGGATAATTCTGCTCTCTCTTCTTGAGATAACACCAATCCTCCTCCCCAAGAAATAAGAATTTCTTGGGGGGGGGGGATTGGTGAAAGAAGGATTTTTTTTTTGGAGAAATAAGGATTTCTCTTTCACTTGGATGTTACTTGACCTTTCAACAGCTGTTAACTGTATAAATTGTGGTGCTGATGATGACAGTTCCTTTAAAATACTTGGCTCCATACAAAAAAAGAGTAATTATTTTCATTAATGACTCATCTCTCGCCAATTCACTCCACTGACCTTCACACAGATTTTTAGTTTCTGCTGGTCATATTTTCTACAGATATTTCTATCAGAATTGGTATTACTAATTATTCTCACCCTCCTTCTAAATCAGTTAAAACAGCTACTTTCTCATCAGCATTTTGTTTTTGCTGAACTAGTCACTATCATTCTTTCTCTTCCCTCTAAACCTGTAAAAACACAAGCAGCTTCTGGTTAGCATCTTCGTATGAACCAGTGAACTTTGTATCTTCCTCTTACGTTCTATTCTAACCAGGTCTACAAGTTTTCTACAAGAACTACAACCTCTAACTTTTCAAGAAACACATCAAGTTCCATCTTTCTCCTTAATCACTTAGCTACATTAGACACTGTTGGGCTTTAGGTTTTGCAACTTTGTGTGTGTGTGTGTGTGTGTGTGTGTGTGTGTGTGTGTGTGTGTGTCATTTTGTTTCTGAATATATCATTAGATGAATAAGGTATACTGAAAGAAAAATTGTCATATTTACTTATTTTTAGTTATTTTTATATAAAATATTTCTTTCTTAAGTAAAGCAAATGAATAACCATTCTTTATTAATTTAAAATAATACAACTGTAATTGACATTTTTGAAATGTTTTTTTATTTATTTTTTATTTTAAAAAAGCATAATTAGTATGAGAACCAAATTGACTATGAATGTCTGTTTTGAAGGAACATAGGTGAATAGTAAAAGGTCATAACCAAGCAGAATTTCATGATCTGCTTGATGCAGCGAAGTTAATATTTCTGTTTTTATTAGATGATTATTTAATCAAACAGATTAAAATTAAATATATACTGCACTTAATATATATTAATAGGATATTTAATTATTAATAAATGTATATCTGTAGTCATCATCATTGATAATTTTTCATAGTTTCTTTGTAATGACATGTGAACATAAGTTCTTTGTTCCTAATGACAGATCTTTCCTGTACCAGCTTTTTTTTTTTTTTTTTTTTTAGGAGAAGAATTTGCTGATACAGCACAGAGAGAAGTTCTTGAAGAGACAGGTGTAGAAACAGAATTTGTTTCCGTTGTAGTGTTACGCCATATGCATCAACATATTTTTGGCTGTAGTGACTTGTATGTGGTATGTTATTTACGTCCTCTCACAAACAAGATAACCCAGTGCAAACAGGAGATTGCCAAATGTCAATGGATGGATGTAAGTAAATTAATTATAATATATACTATTTATAGAATTCTGACCCAGACATAAGGATTACCAGTTTACTCTGTAATTATAATTTGGAAAAGTCATAAATAAAATAAATGTTTTGCAAAAAAGTATTTAGGAATGATGTATGAAGAATGAGAGGGAGAGAATTTTTTCAAATGAATATTGGAATGTACCATTTCTCTATTATTGAAACAAAAGTATTGTTGTATTGGTCAAAGCATTTTTTAAAAATCATTTATTATTCCTTTATTAACTAGGATTCATCTTAATTTTTGGTTCCCTTACTAGTATTTGATATAATCTGTGTAACAAACAGAAGTTATGTGATAACTGCTCAAATTTAAAACAGCATCAGTATAAAAGATGGGTTTTTGACCAAAATATTTGTGGTTCATGTTGATTCTGTTCTGCACTAAATATTTGTGGTTCATGTTGATTCTGTTCTGCACTAATTGAGATTTTTGAGATATTTGTGTGGAGAATGCAGGAGTGATATTCTTGCAGTCTCTTCTTAACACAGAATCCTGTTTGTCCAAAGTATGAGAGAAGACACAAAGAACCAAGTAAATACCCAGAAAAGAGAGACGAGACTATTTTATCTTAGTTGTGAAAGATAACATGGAGGAGAGTTTATTGACAAAAAATAAAGGAGGCAAAAAGTTAATTTTTTTTTTTTTTAGAATCCTGGAAATAGGCTCAAAGTCTCCAGCAATGTATGCGATTAGGACTAAATAGAGTTGAGTTTCTTGACCTTATTATGTAAACAATATCATTTATTTTTTATTTTTTTCCTATATGTGTGTATATATATATATATATATATATATATATATATATATATATCATCTTCCCTTTTATGTTAGGCTCGGTGGACTGTTACAGTCAAGTAATTTGGCTTCTTAGAAACCTAATACTGCTTATGATAGAGCAGTTAAATGTGTTTGCATTGTCTACTATGGCTATAAATTGCAGGTGTTCTGGCTGGTTTGCTTGTTTTGCTGGATGAAAACCTTAGTTTCCAAGAGGGAAACTCTGCTACCTATGTATAACACCAGCTACCTCACCTTCAGTTGAAAGACTCTAATAAAGTATCTTTGCATCCTAGACAGTATTCAGACTCAGGTCTTTCCAACCAAAAGGCTTCGTCTATACCAACTGAGCCTCTATAGCTGTATATATGTATCAGCCACATCCCTCTTGAATGTAGCTCATCTTTTTTGAAATGCATTGTTGTTTTTCTACCTTTTTGAATTTTCAGTTATGCTGAGGATGATCTGTAAGTTTCAGATTGAAATATTTGGTTCTATACCTTCTAGTAATAAACTTTGTGTCCATGTATTCATATATTATATATATAATAATAATAATTATTATTATTTTTTGGTGTTATAAATACCTCTCACAAAGAGCCGAATTGATTATTTCTGATTCAGGTATCAGGTTTAATGCCTCCTTCCTTCATAATATGATCCATATAGACCATCAAACCACCTTCTGGTACCTCCATTAATTCTAAAACCTGACTTATAACTTAAGTATAGGCTATATATTGCTCTGTATCATGAGTATTTACATATTATTATTATTATTATTAACACTAGACCTCCATGGAGAATCAAAAGACTAATAGCAGGAGGCAGACACTGTTATACAAATCCATCAAACAATCCTTCAACTCATTCACTGTATCTGCATTCACCAGAATGTCAGACAACACATTCCACTCACCACCTACTCTCTATGCAAAGGACCTACTCCTTATGCCCTTGCTCACACCCTTCTTATACAACTTCCAGGTATATCCCCCACCCTCCCCACTGATCTGTCCCTTTCTCCCATTCTGCAAAAAAATTCTTCCACATTAACCTTGTAACACCCTTTTACCAACTTAAATGTCTCAATCATATCCCCTTTCTTCCTCCTATTCACAAGGCTTTGCAAATTGCATTCCCACATCCCAAAGACCAGTTACAATCCTAGCCAGTCTTCTTTGGACCCTTTCCAAAATATCCTCATTACTATGAAAACTAGGGTACCTAATCTGTGCACAGTAATCTATACAAGGCTTGATCAATGAAACTAGAACCTCTTTATTTCTGCAAGTTAAGTCTTCCACATCATTGCCATAATCTGATGTGATTGTCTTCACAACGTGTGCAATATGACCTCTGAACTTGAGATTCTTGTCCTTCATCACTCCAAGGTTTCTTATCATCTCAACTTCCTCCAAAATTTCCCCACTAACCTACCAGATTTCATAACCTTACACTTTGCAACATTGAGTAGAAAGGCTTATGTGTTGGCAGTATATGTTTGTTTATTTTAATGGCATTGATTACAACACAGAATAATAAAAAAATAATTAATATTTATTAACTTATTAGCTAATATTTCTCTGGTATTATATCTAGCATCTTCAGAGCACAAGAACAGTTTGTCACAGTACACGAAACTACAACAATTTGGTATAACAGCGGGACTAGTTTAAAAAATTGTAACAGACAACACAAGGAACTAGTCCTAATTAGGCATCATCTGTATTGGAAAAAGAGAGAAATCAAATATTAATTAGATCTTAAAATGACTCTCCCAGATTTTTGGGAGAAAATTTATACAGCCATAGTTTGTATGTTTTAAAGCTTTTGTCGATTTTAAAAACAATCTCTCTGACTTATAATGACTTCTGTGTAGCACTTTTGTTTTCTTCCAATTGATCCTATGTGAAGTGGGATCCAAGGCATGCTCTGCTAGATCCGACTTGCCATAATGATAGTTATCATTTGCTAGATGGGAAAGATATCGGCAGTGTATGGAAAGCATTTAAAAAATACTTAAATGATGTAGTATTGGAATGTGTCCCTGGAGCTCAAAGAATAAGTAGGGTAGGAGCGAACTTGATGTGTAATCTTATTAAGCAAGAGATTTGTAAGAAAAAGATGATGTGAAAGGACTGCCATGTACATAACAATCATGTTTATTATGAAAATTATAAGGAACAGACCAGAAGAATTATAATTGTATGCACAGCTAAGCCTCAGCATGAAAAAAAAACTGCCTCTGCAAGCCAAAAATAATTATTCTCATTATACTGCAAATAAAAGAAATAATGAGTATGAAAGAATAACTTTCCTAAATATAGATGGTATGCATATGACAGATGCAGAAGAGATTGTTCAACTAATGAGTGCTCATTTTTGCAATAAGCTACCAACCTGGTGTATGCAACATTGAGCTCACTGCTACCTTTTCACTGGGAGAAGCAATTCAGGTATATGAGGTACTAGGGTTGTTGCACAAACTGAATAAGAATTCTACCATAGGGACCAATG